>NC_056729.1:872886493-872921493 GCF_019279795.1 Protopterus annectens
CTGAATGTTTGGAATAGACTTTCCCTGTTTGTTAAGCAGTGTAACTCACTCTCTTCCTTTAAACATAAACTAGATGACTGGACAGGTATTCACAAATTTATTCCAGGATTGACTGGAATGGTCCTTCTGGAGAAAGGAGATGCTACCTGAAGGAGGGTATTGGTGAGCAAGAATGATCATGAGACTCAGTGTCCTTGGAATAACTATGAATCTATGAATTCCATGTTTTGATTTTGGGTTTATTGTTGAGCAAAAGGCAGGTGTTCTACAGCCACTTGAGTCCAGATGTTCGCATTCCAGGAACTCATAGCCAGGGACTCGAATGGCTGTAACACCATCTGACCACCTGCACACACCACTGTATCTCCTCACTGTTAAGCTCAAACATGAGTTTAAAGGCACAGTGGCTGCACCATTTGCTCATATCTTAGGAGACAGATGCAAGCGAGTGCTTGTCACAGACCAGGTAAGTGGATGTTGTTAGGTTTAGGGAGGGAGAAGGGGGTTTTAGGGAGTGAATCTGGATTGAAGGGAAAGGGGATTTTGGGTTTAGATTCAGGGATGGGGAATGGGATTTTAAGTTTAGGGAGCAAGCAGAAGATTAGGGTTAGGGAGGGGTGGCTGATTTTAGGTTTAGGGAGCGGATAGGAGTTTAGGGACTGGGGTGGGAGTTTTTAGGATTAAGGTCAGATTACTTTGAGAGATAGTTAGCCTCTTGTTAATTCACCAGGATCAACTTATTGTGAGTTAGGGCACTTGGCAACATGAATGAGTGGCAGCAGCTAAATGTGTCACTAGCTAACAGTATGTGAGCATTTGTGTTAGACGCTCAAAGGGCAGGTAGCTGGAGGGAGATTGAGAAAGGCAGAGAGCAAAGGAAAGTTCTACATTCAATCATGCTGTTTTTTGCAATCATTTATAGACTGCATTTCCTTGAATGCATTTTATTGAAGTTTCTTAGGCTTTTACTAATAACAGCAGGCTCGCTGTTTGTCCACATTGCTGTGAAACCATTTAGTTGGTATGTATAAATTCAGTGGATATGGGGGGGGGGGGGTGCAGTGGCTGATTTTTTGATGTGTTTTTTTGGCATTTCGATGTTAAATTGTATTTGGTTTTCGGTAACAGCCAAACCATTGCTAATAGTATGCTGATTTAAAACATAGCTGAAGTCAGAGAAACAGTAGAAGACAGACCATAACTAATATAACACTTCTGCTTCTGCCTTGCAGTATAAAACACTATTGTATGCCCGAATTAGAGGTAATATGGATATATTAATACTGAGACTTATTATGGAGATGCCACAAATATATGAAAGTAATGTGGAAATACTGATGATTCTATTGTTCCTAATAGACTGTTAAATGTATTTAAGTTGAATTGTGTGATTCAATAGTAACTGATGTAACTCTTTTTTGCTACATAGCTACATAATGCAGTATTGAATGGCATGAATATTGTAGCTACTTGTTTCTTTAAAGCTAATTTGTGTCTCTATAGCTAAATGTGTTTGGTAACCAGACTTTAGTATGACAAGCTCTTTGCAGAGCTGTTCATTAGAGTGAAAATTGAGAGCCTTCTGTATATTTTTTGAGAAGCAGGATATTCAACATTCAACATTCTTTGACTCTCAGTCATAAGGCACTGTTGCAGTAAAATGCTAATGTGTTATAATGATTTATGCTATATGTAAAGATATGTGAAGATTTTACTAACATAGTTTAGGGTTTTCCTCTGGTAGTCTAATGTTGTTTAAGCTACACAGCTGCTTCTGACTGCCTCTGACATCAAGCTCTCTCTCTATCCCTCCCAGGTCTTCCCCTGCACAGCGTAAGGCAGAAAAGAACTTCGCCCTTTTCGAGCGACTACTCTACTTTTGCCCACAACCTGTAAAGCAAAACAGGTCATTATCTGGTCATTTTAGTATAGACTTTAAAGTAAAGTATTATTTAAGGGTCCTCAGCACTAGCACAAATCTCCCTAGGCTTACCCAAACAAAAAATCCAAGCTTGTTTGCATATACTCCACTTAAACTACAGAACACACTCTAAAACTAAGGCAAACTGCTATAAAATTGTAAACACAAGCTCCCAAAGCATAGGCATTGAACCTGGTGTTTGTTTAGATTAGATTACTCACCTGCAAGTTAATTATTCAGGAGTTACATCTTGAAACCTGGGCTCTAGTGGCTTAGTGTAAACCCCGCTCATGAGCACTCGCTGCGTGCCTCGCCTCCCGCCCTGCCCCCTATTTCCACCCGCCCCCAGTACTCGTACTTTTATAACCTCAAACCACTCCCCCTGCTGTCCACTAACTTCCTGTACCTCACTACCGCCCTCTAAGATCAAACGGAATATGACACCACCCAGGAAGCTTATCATACTAACTCTTTTTCCCCTCCTACTTGTCCCTTACCTAGCTACCCTATATGAAACCTGGTCTTACATAGGCTTCCACCACCCAGGCTACCAAACCAACCCCTCCCCCATAATTAACAACAGATGCCATGACTCAACTCCCTACTCACCCTCCTTGTTAGAACTCGAACGCTATGTAATTATCAAACCTACCAATATTAAGCCAAATGATAAACATTACTACAAACTTCTACTCAAAGCCCTCAAATTCATTACCACTCTGAATCACAGACTAGCCACAGATGGTGATATCCACCCCAACCCTGGCCCTTCCCCTCCACTCAATTCTAATTCCACCCTATCCTCCCCTCCACTTCTCAATCTAAACTCTAGACCCTTTAACTCTCTTCTGACCTGTCATCTAAACATCAGAAGTGTAAACAATAAGATTCACAACCTACATGCCCTTTTAGCTACTTGTTCCCCAGACCTACTATGTCTCACAGAAACCTGGCTTAAACCAAGTACGAAAGACACACAGATAATCCCACCAGGGTATGATATACTAAGAGCAGACCGAATAACTCGTAAAGGTGGCGGTGTAGCCATACTCTACAAAAATACATTACAAATCTCCCTTGCCTCTCCACAACCCCTCCTAACAAACAATGCCGAAATTCTACTTGTAAAACTTCAACCAAACAAACATAAAAGCATAAATATAGCATGTATTTACATCCCCCCAAGCAACAATAATAACAAAACCTTAGAGGACTTTCTCCACTGGTTAACTCAAACTCACCCCCAGGAATCCATAGTGTTAGGTGACTTCAACATCGATTGGAATTCCTTCTCATCTAGCTCCCCATCTAGCAGCATAAATCTACATGGCTTTTCTCAGCTCATATCCACTCCTACCAGACTAGGTAAACCCCAAAACAAAGACAGCATCCTGGACTGGATCCTTACTAATAAAGATCCTGACCAGTACTCAGCAGGTTCTCACCCAGAGGACATGAGTGATCACTTACTCACCTATGTTATCAAATTCAAGAAAATCACCCCCCTTCTTACAACCATAAAAAAATCAGGAACAATAATAAATTCAACGCCTCCATTTTTCAAACTGAACTTAAAGCCCACAACTGGACAATACTCAAGTCTCTTCCTCTTGAAGAGGCAGTTATCTACTTCAACACCACCTTCCTCAAGATTCTAGATTCCCATGCTCCAATAAGGTCCATTAGAACTAAAACCAAAACCGCACCATGGCTCTCTAAGGAAACAAAATCCAAAATCCTATCTAGAAACAAGATGTGGGTCATGCATGCACTCTAAAGACCCACACTCCCACCAAACTTTCCGCAACTTAGAAATGAAACTAAAAGAATGATCTTAAATGATAAAAAACTTCTTCCTCCACCTCCAACACAAACACCTTAATAATCCACAAAATTCTGGGCAGGCTTAAACAAGCTCCTGCACCCAGGCCAGGCAACCACCCCCACTCCAACAACTTGCAAACAACAGTGCCCTGTAAACATTGCTAACACGTTCAATAGTTTCTTCACAGAAACTATACAATCCCTGGCCACACAATTCAAACAAACAACCAGCCCACTCCACTACCCATGCCAGCAGAATACTACAACTACATCAGATCATCTATTTACCTTCGATCCAGTACCCATATCCTTTATAACATCTCTTCTTAAAACACTAAAACCCACTAAGCTAGCAGCTGACCTTCTCCCAGCTGAGTTTCTGCAAAAAGCAGCTGAGGCCATTTCCTATCCCGTCTCCATAATCATAAACCGCACCTTGTCAGAAGCCTTCATCCCCTCCATATGGAAAATGTCCCACATTATTACTCTCCATAAAGGTGGTAGCTCACTAGAGCTAACCAACTACAGACCTATAGCTATACTTTCACCCCTGGCCAAAATTATGGAAAAGTGTGTCCACAAACAACTGATGGAACACCTCACCAAAAATAAAATTCTAGCTAACTCCCAACATGGCTTCAGGCCAAATCACAGTACCACATCAGCCCTACTATCCTTTTCTAATACCATCAATAACTTCAGAAACAATAATAAACTATCATCTGTTCTTTTCTTAGACCTCTCCAAGGCCTTTGATATGGTGAACCACATTCAACTCCTCCATACATTAAAAAAACTATCACTCAGCAATTCCACGCTGAAATGGTTCCAATCCTACCTGTCCAATAGGCAACAGGCTGTTCTATGGCAGGACAAATTATCTACATGCCTACCTGTTACACTTGGAGTTCCCCAAGGATTTATTCTTGGCCCTCTTCTCTTCACCATCTTTGTTAATGACCTGCCCACAATCACCCCCCCATGCCACATGCATTCAATATGCAGATGATTCGACTATCATCAGCACTGCCTCCAACCTGGCACCTCACTGCTTCAACCCAAGACACCTTCAACCTAATAGAAAAATGGTTCTCAAGTCGACAACTAGTTCTCAACCCCAACAAAACAAAACTACTTACTTTCTCACCCACTAACAAGACTCTTCCCCACCTTCTCTATTACATCCTCCAATGGAATCACTATATCACCAGAAGCTCACACAAAGCTATTAGGTGTTACCATTGATAACTCCCTTAAATTTGACACCCATTTCAATCTTACCATCAAAACCGTCAATAAAAAGCTTGGCTCTCTCTATAAAGTAAAACACTTTCTCACTCCTCATGCTAAAATTACAATTGCCAGCACACACCTACTATCAACTCTTTTCTATGCCTCCCCCCTCTTTACAAACCTAAACAAGACAACCCTTAACAAACTTGCTTCTTGTTACAATCACATAGCTAGATTTGCCACAAATTCCACCTTTAGAACGCACCACTGCACTAACTTGAAGCAACTAGGGTGGTTAGAGTTTTCCAGACAACTCCATTTCAACCAACTCAAAATGGCTCACCAGATATTATATCACCCAGAGAAAACACCAGCTCTGAAAAACATCATTCACCCCTATATTAACCTGCAATCTTTACGCTCCTCCAATAAGATCTTAGCTCAAACTACCAAAGCCAATAATTCTGCTGGGGATTCTCTATTCTCAAACTTTGTAGGTAAAATGTGGAACTCCCTACCGACCATGCTCACCTCAGAACCCTCACTCCTACAATTCAAAAAAAAGCTTAAACCCCATCTCAATACTCTCTGGCAATGTCCCTGTTCCAAACCTGATTAACCACTATCATTTACCCTTCTCTCACCTCACTATCCTTAACCGCTTTTTAACAAGGCGCCTTTGTAACTGACCTATGTTTTTTTTTATATGCTGCTGTTGTTTTTTTTTCCCAAGATGTGATGTATCTTTATATTGTATTTAGAACTCAACTATCTTCCTTTTTTTGCATTAACAATGTTCATATGTCTGTTATGTACTTGGAGCTTTTCTCCCCGGGCCTCCGCTGAAAATGGACATGTATCCAGTCGGACTCTCCCGGTTAACAAATGTAAAATAAATAAATAAAATAAATGATGTATCATATGACATGTTGCAATGTGCGTATGATATGCAGAACATGTGAAATGTGGGTCACTTCATTTGGGATAGAGTGTTTTGGAGTGTGTGCGATGTAAAGTTTGTTTCAGTTTTTTTAGAAAGCAGAGTAGTGATGATGGGTTTAAAGGAATTTTGGTAACTTTGATAACATTTTCTTTCCCTATAAACATCTGGTAAAGTGTTCAATCTATAGATATTTTAAATATCACCACAGTTTAACAGATATATATATTTTTATCAACTTCTCTACAGATTGCCAAATTTTTGTTCCCTGAGAAACAGGTCTGTGAGTCTCAACACTCTTCTCCTTAGGAAATCACTGCCAGTGCAGTTTCTCAGTCTGTGCCACAAGGAATTCCCTTGTTATGGGAGACTCTTCCCTTCTTAATGTTTGCAAGACAGCAGAGTTGGGATATTTATGTTTATGGTATGTGGGCATTGCCCCCCACATTGGGTGGTGCAGGGGCTTCAATTACAGTTTTGCTTTTTCAGATTTTGGGACATTTCTTTTTATTTTTTAGGTCTTTGTGTTTTTTTCACTCAGGGTTTAGTAATGAATTTTTTTTTATCGCAACCTGTATCCGGAGTCCAAGATGCATATAGATACACACACACACACATATATATATATATATATGTGTGTGTGTGTGTGTGTGTGTGTGTGTGTGTGTGTGTGTGTGTGTGTGTGTGTGCGCGTGTCTGTGTGTGTGTATCTCTCTCTTTCTATATATATATATATATATATATATATTTATATCATGCAGCGGTGGTACGGCGGTAGCATTGTTACCTCACAGCAAGAGGTTCTCCAGTTCGATTCTCAGCTGGGCTTGGGATTGCCTTCTGTGTGGAGTCTGCATGTCCTCCCTGTGGTTGGGTAGTGTTCGAAAGACATGCATGCGTAAATGGGCGTGCCTTCATTGAAGGTTGAGCGTCGAGCTGGCACCTCAGTGTTTCGTAAAAATCTACTACCAATCATTAGCAGACCGGAGTTCCGCTGTGGCGACCCCTTACCGGGATAAGCCGAAAAGACAAACTAAACATATATATATAGATATATATATATATATATATATATATATATTTACACACACACACACACACACACACACACACACACACACACACACACACACACACACAAACACATTCACACACCTTACAGAGAGAAAAGATGTTCAGCTGTTGATCCATAAAAGTAAAAAACTGCATTCAGACTGCACCCACTGGACTGGACTGGACTGTGGAATACTCCATGCTGTACGAAGAGTGTGTCAATGAGTACAACCTTGGAAAAAGAGAATGAGTGTATTCTTTTCTACTACTTCAGGGAGGGGGTCAGGAAAAGAGATTTTTATATTTGTATTGTGAGAAATTTTTAATATTTATATTTTGCATTGCTGTGCTTGTTGTGTTAACTGGCCATGACCCATCCTAATGCTGTAGGCCCTGGATGAGTGCCCATTTTACCCCTATTATAATTCACCACTGCCCTCAGATTTTGCTCTGTACACACATACACACACACACACACACACACACACACACACACACACACACACACGCACACACACACACACACACACACACACACACACACACACACACACGCACGCACGCACGCACACACACACACTCATTGGCACAACTCACCCCTGTCCAGTCACACCCCACTGGAGATACCACCCTTTCTTTCCCAGTCTCCATGGCTGTTTACACTCAGTACCTCATGACACATGCAGTCACACAAAGCATTAACCTGCACCTCTATCCACCACACACACACACACACACACACACACACACACACACACACACACACACACACACACACACACACACACACATACACATACACACACACACACACACACACACACACACACACACACACACACACACACACACACACACACACACACACACACACACACACATACACACTGCAAAATGTTACTGCATGTTTCAGGGTCATACTGTGGGGCAACACTGCAGACATCTGGATCATAGAAGCAGACCTTGAGCAGTCTAAACACGTTTTAAAATAATTTGAGCCTTTGACAGGGTGTTGTATGCTTCAGGGCATTTCCACAATTGCCAATAAAACGCCCCATAGAAAATCAACTTGCACAAACTTCTGATATAAATTGCATGTGTGCCAGATGGGGGAGTTGTGGTCACTGTTAGGTTGGCTTGCAGACATATTGTAAATAATATTCTGTGCATTGCAGGCAATCAAGGAGTTGATGGAGTGAACTCCTTTTAGTTGATAAACCATTGTCCTGTGGCCCAAGTGGCATTTATTGCAATGTGGTTGCACTTAATGGCTGCATGTACCTCAATGAAATGGATTATGCTATAAAATGCCTACATGATATTGCTTATCTACTTTGTAGAGCATGATAATCATAGCATGGAAATGAGACAATTCTCAACTCAGATGCCTGGGATACACAAGCTATGTTCCCTGCTGGTCACTGGAAGATTTCTGTATCCAGATGCATGGTAGTCCATGTATCCCATGACCCCCATATGAGGGCTACACATTCCAAACAGCTCCTATATCATGCCTCCATCCACATGGTTGAGGCCCACTGTTTTGGTGGACAACATCGTATTTTATGCACAAATGATTTGATGACACTGATTGACTACATGCAACACAGTAACTATTGGCAGCAAGAATAGAGTCTTACATATACATACTTACTAATACAGCATGTACTCCATATAAGTTTTCTTGGTCTCTCTCACATAAAGCCAATATTTTACTGTAGTCAGCAACTCTGTCTCACAAACAGAATCCAGGAAATAAGGTCAGGCAGCTCTAAATCCTATAAAAGATCTGACAGGAGCAGCATACCCTGGGGTGCAGTCCTTGGGCCTCTCCTCTTTGAAGTTTACTTCTCAGGGTCAAAGCAAGTCTTAAGTGTTCATGACTGACCACATCTGGAAATGACTGTAAACTTGGTGTCATCATTAACTCTCCAGAAGACACCAGGATCCTCCAAGAAGGTCTTTCCCAAACAAAGAGATGGTGCTAAAACCATAGACTAAACCTGAATCAGGAGCTCCCTTGTAAGTATCACATTTATAACACTCCTGTGAAAGTTGATCCTATAGTCAGGGATCTGGGGACCTCTGTAAACAAGTATGTGTCTACTATTGTATGGGAGTTCTTTTTCATCACATACCTGATATCTAAAAGTATGCTGTCAGGTCAAACATGTAATCATTCCACAGTTATTTGCTGTTATTAGGCTAATCACTGAGGATAATGCCCCTTTTAGTATGTATTATTCCAAACAGGTGTCACAACTGGAAAGACAACAATGCATTCTTACTAGAAATTAAGGGCCTAAATCATACAAATAATGCAGACCACCTCAAAGCTTTGTCCCCATTTTCAGTATCATATAGACTGATAAATGGTGACCTCTGCCTTGCATATAGACCCTTAAAAGATCTTATTCTTTCTGACCTACTATGTATTCACAAGTCCAAAGGTAGCATGAACACCTGATCAAGGGATCTCAATCTCTTCTGCAGCAAAAATATAACATGTCAGAGGGTTATGTATGTATCACAGAATTTCACTTCAATAGCAGTGTCTTCCCTCACTCTATTCAAATATAATTTGGATGAATAGATGAGAAACTGCGAATTCACTTCCAGTTTAGCACCCATGTCCCTCAAGTAAATGTCTGAAAATGTCCTTGTTCTTCCTGTCTCTGTGTTATTCTTAAACAAAATATATGGATAAAAGGTACCATGGGAATGTAAGGCTAGGTTTTTTAAGATTTCTCACATCAATAGCCTAGTAAGTACTATTAACCTATGAACCTATTACCACAATGCACGATATATATATATATATATTTTTTTATCAAAAGGAATAAAAATATACAAAAAGAAACACATATACAGAAAAACAGTACACAGCAACAAAGTACCGATAAATGCCAACATACAGGCTATTTTCAAATGCAATAAAGCCTTGTAGGATGAGCACTACTGGGGAATAACTGTCCTTCCAGGGCTGGCTGTATTTTATTTCCTTGTAATGCCTTTTTGTTGCAAGTAATCAAAAATATGACTACATTAGGAAACTGTCAGTTAAAAAAAATGCATGAGACCTCCTGCAATCCTCATCCCTATGTATACTAATTGCTCATATTTCATTACCTTAAATACCCCAGAGTTCATTGATCTCATTTCGTACACATATGAATACATCTTAATGTTGCAGATGTAGTTAAAAAGTCAGCATAACCTCTGTCATTTATCATCTCCCCTTGACTATAACATTCTTCATTTGGTAAACACTGATTGTAATTTGAAGCTTTCCTAAAATGATAGAGTAGTTTTAAGAGAGAAAGAGCAGGACTGAAAGCACCCATGCAAACATTTTTATAAACATGGCAAGTGTTTTGCAGACATGAAGTAGAAGGAATCATGTTTGGTTTACAATAAATGGTTTACAGCTCAGCATTTAACAAAGTCAAGTGATAGCTGTTACTATGTGGAAAAACTGCGGCTTTTAGAAATTAAGGATCTGTTTTTAGCAACCCTTGATACCTCTTTTACTGATTGGTAACAAGTTCTATGACAGTCTACATGGTGAGTATTTCTTTAGCATTACAACAGTAACTTCCAGTAAAAATATAGTCTTGCCCCTGCATAGCACCACTACACAAAACAGTGATACAGTAATTTCTAGGTACACCTTGGATCTGAGCAGTCTTTTTAGGACACTATGAGTCATGTGATCATTATGACAAGCACACAGATTGAGCAGTATGGCATGCAACAGATAAATATTCTGTAACAGAGGGGCTACAAAAAGATAAACAGGAAATAGCCTAGATGTGATGGAAACGGTACATTTAAGGATCGACAGTTGCCAGGCTACTGACACCACTGCTCAATGTGTAATGTGTGTGACATACAATGGTACTCCAGATTTTCTCCTGCATCCATTAGTAAGCCTGCATTATTCTGCGACCAGTCGGGCTTTAGCTGTTTTATCTACACAGTGAATGTGCAGCAGATTTGTTCTGCAGACAGCCTTGGGATTTGCCATTTTAGGAACGTGTAAGACCTGTGATGGACATGGAAATTCTGAAGTGGTTCACAAAAAATGATGCAGATGCCAAGGTAGGTGGTGTCAAAGGCAAAGGTATTTGATAGACATCATTTCCAGTGATGCTTCAAAAAACACATTATCTGTACCGAATATAACTAATGAAATATGTAGGGTGTTAACAGCCCACCTGTATTCTGCAAAGAGCACAGAAACCTGGATTTGTGTATTATAAGACACAGACATTGTAGAGAAGAATCACTTTTCTGTATCCATAGCAACATTAAGACATGCTTGAACAATGTCAGTGTGTTTGGGGCTAAGAGCTATTTTTGCATGTAGGCTATGCGAACATCCAGTGAGTAATCTTGGTATGTTGCTTTATAATTTACACTCTTTCATCTGCAGTTAGTATATTCATTCTCTTGTGATGTATAAAACAAAGAAATTCCTTGAAAATACTGCTTAATATTAAAAAGCCATTGAACTACAGTAAGATGCGTTTCATTAGGTTTGCTTCTGAGTTTTCCACTGCTATCACTTGATTTACTATTTAAAACAGTTCTGCTTTTTGATATTTATGACAAGTCTGGTCGATAAAAGGTTGCACTGTCCGTGCAACACAGCAGGAAACAGTTTGATGCCTGCTGTTAGCTAGGGATTTAAAATTCTGGTTACAGTTGAAGTTATTCATCTTCTACTGACAGACAAAACAGGAGAGACTGCTGCCTATATTTGTCTGATATCTGAATCATGCATGAAACCATCTTAAGACAGCATAAACAAAACTGGCAAGATTTGTTCGTTACAGTATGATTCTGGCCAAGTTTTAATTTGCTGCTGAAAGAACTGGAGAAATCATAAAAATGCTCATAAACTTTAGATTTTTGTCTGTCCATCATTGTAACAATGCAGATTCTGCAATTAAAAATGTGCTAGTTGGTATTTTTCTTGTGAATGCTGTATTGATTTACCCATGAGATTAGATACCTAAAAATAGCTATTCCTCTACAGCAAGTAGCCACTGGATATTGCAGGGTAGTCTGAGGTTTGAGCTTTCCAATATCTGCTCTTCTTTGAGGCAAAGGATTGTTACAAAACTTTGCATAACTGCTCCCTAGCAGAAGATAGAATCAGGTTAAAATATGCCAGGACAGAGGCACCTGTACAGGTGATCATGACCATATGCTACACCAGCTTAATATCACTAAGGAAAGAAAGGAGGAAGGGAAAATAACAATATTGTTTGCCTAGTGCAGTTTACAAAGTTTGTATGGTCTGCAGTAAGCAGCTCAGAAATCACATAGCTAAACAGGCCTCCAAGCATCATCCTGTGAAATGGTAAGCTAGAAAAGGAAGGTAGTGTAGAGCCTGACAGTAAGAAGTTATGTAATTGGAAGTGGGTGTTAGCAAAGGAAATGGTGACTAGCCAGTGAAAAACAAACTGTGTGAGTAAGTAGTTAAGTATAGTAAACTCTCAGTTAACCGGCACCCATGGGGATTGGCAGATGCCGAATAACTGTAGCTTCGGGTTACTTGAGTATTACTATTAAAAATAGGCATAATACTGTACCCGATACAATTTTTTATTTTGACTTGTTATCAGGATGAAGAGAAAGGGAATTTATTCCTATCTTCCTTTTTAAACCTGTAAAACACTAAAAATGTAAAGTATGTTTTTGCTGGGGGGGCAGCTATTACAACATATGCCTGAGAGTACCTGTTGCTTGAGTTTCAGTTAACTGAGAGTTTACTGTATAGTGTGTATATATATTTGTATGTGTGTTTACATGCATAGCATATTTGTGTGTGTGTGTGTGTGTGTGTGTGTGTGTGTGTGTGTGCGTGTGTGTGTGTGTGTATAGATGTGTGTGTATATATATATATATATATATATATATATATATATATCTATACATCTCTCTCTCTCTATATATATATATATATATAGATTCTACAGTTAAAAGTACCCTTTCAGATGACCAAGCCTACAGGGGATCAGAGCTCCAGCATGTGATCAGAGAGGAATTTGGGGAGTTAATAGTAGTATGGGTAGGGTTATGTGATACAAGGGCATAACCAGTTACTAAGAAGGTGAAATTTGAGGGAGTTTTTGAATATGGATGTGGAGGGGGCAGTGGACACGGATAGGGGAAGAGAGTTCCAATTTCTGGCAACGGTGTGGGAGTAGAGAACTTTCCCTGCATTATTGTTAGCCTTGGTGATGGAGAGGAGAGATTTTTCACTGGATCTTAGGTACCGGTTTGCAGTATAGATAGTAAGTAGGTTGGATAATGAGGGTTTTTTTTCAGGATATTTGAGAATATTGTAGGCTGTGTCCAGCTGGTGATAGTTAAGTAGCTTTGGTAGCTCAAGCCATTTTAGTTCTTTTAGTGCAGCACAGTGATGGGTTCTATAGGTTGAGTTAGTAGCAAACTTGGCTATTTTATTGTAGCATGATTCTAGTTTGTCTAGGTCACATTGTCTGATTTGGGTAAAGATTGGTGCTGTGTATAATAGAGTTGAGAGGAGGTGGTTTTGTGCAAGAGTGACTCTTGCTTTTTGTGAGAGAAATGACTTATACCTGTATAGGGATCCTAGTTTTTTGTGTACTACTTTTATAGTATGTGAGATGTGAACATCAAAGTGTAGATTATTGTCTATTTCAATGCCCAGAAGTTTGGTGTGGTTAGAAGGGGAGATGGTGGTGCAGTCCTTAGATGTTATGGTAAAGGAAAGGGTTTTGTTTGATCTATTAGGGGTAAATAGTAGCAGTTTTGTCTTTTTGGGATTTAGAATTAGTTGGATACCCAATATCCATTTTTCTACTGAGATAAAGGTATCTTGAGTGAGTGTATGTAGGGTGATGGGAGATGAGGGGGAGCAGATCAGGGTTGAATCATCCGCATATTGTATGAGTGTGGCATGTTGTGTAGAGCATTTGAGGTTATTTGTGAAAATAGAGAACAATAGCGGGCCCAGTATAGAGCCCTGTGGGACTCCTAAGGTGGTTGGAAGTTGTGGAGACAGAGTTCCTTTCCACTGGACTGATTGTTGCCTGTCAGACAAGTAGCTTCTGAACCAGGCTATAGTAGAGGAGGTGAAGGATAATGATGTTAGCGAGTCTAGTAGAATGGAGTGCGAGACCATATCAAATGCTTTTGAGAGGCCTATGAAAATGGCTGATACATATTTGTTATCATTCCTTTGAAGGTTTATATAATTAGTGAAGGATAGAAGGGCTGTGGTAGTGCTGTGATGGGGACGGAAACCGTGTTGTGTGGTAGATAGTAGATTGTGTGTGTTAAGAAATGTCATCACTTGTAAGTGGATGCATTTCTCAAGAATTTTGGATAAGGGACGAAGGATGGCAATAGGTCGGTAGTTGGAGAATTCATAAGAATTACCTCCTTTATGGAGAGGAATGATGTGAGATACTTTCCAGAGTTTGGGTATGTAGGATTCTAGTATGGAGCGGTTGATAAGGATGGAGACAGGTTATGATAGGGAGTCACTAGCCATTTTTAGGTGTGCAGCAGGTATGTTATCAGCTACTAGTGTGGTTGGCTTTAGTTTTAGGAGGAGTTTTTTGATAGTTGAGGTGGGCACCGGTGATAGGCTGAAAGAGGGGATGGTGTGGGATAGGTTAGGTTGTGACTGAGGTAGACTATTTTTGGTTATTTGACTGGACAGGGCTAAGATGGATTTAGTAAAATGGTTATTAAATTGATAAGCTATGTCTAGGGTATTGTTAGTAGAGATGGGTGCTGGGGTTGTAGTTTTGCCTGGCTTTAGTAGGGAGTTAATGGCATGCCAGAATTTTTGTGGACTATTTGAATATTTCCTTTGGGCACTAAGAAAATAGTTTTGTTTGTTTATTTTGGATTCAGCCTTGGCCTTGTTTCTAAGCTGTTGATAGTATTGTCTGGAGCTAGGGGTTTTGTCAGTTTTCCAGATTTTCCAGGCTTTATCTCTAGCTTTTAGTAAGGCTCTGGTGTCCCTATTTAGCCAGGGTGCATAGTTGGCTTTAACTCTGATCTTTCTGCTGGGAGCTAGACTGTTAAGGATGTTAGAGAAGGTAGTATTGAAGTAGTCTACTGCTTGGTCTAACCCGAGTGTCCGTAGTGGTTCCTGGTTGCAGTGGCTTAGGACAGTATTTAGGTATCGTGGGGTAAGGTTATGGTCATCTCGTACAAATTTGTAGACTACTGGTTTGGGGTGATTGGAGTGTTTCTGGAGTAGGAAGGTGGGGAGATGATCACTTAAGTCATCTGGGAGACAGCCTACTGTATAGTTTTGTTTGGGATAGTTGGTTAGTGTCCAGTCCAGTATGGATTCTCTCTTTGTTTTCTCATCTATTCTAGTTGGTTCTTTAATTAGTTGAGAGAACCCATATAGATTGATATGAGTAGAGAGGCTGCTGGAGTTACAGGCTGCCCAGTCAGTGTTAAGGTCTCCTAGTAGGATTGTTTCCTGAGATAGATTGTCCTTTGTCCAGTGTAGGATGTCTTCTATTATGAGCGAGTTGTTGCCTGGAGGTATGTAGCAACATATTATATTGATCTTCTTGGTGTTTCTTATGGATAGGACTGAAAATAGGACTTCAGCATTTTGAAAAGTGGGTGGTGTGGTGTGCAGGAGCTGGAGGTTAAGGGTGTTTTTAAAGAGAATGGCTACTCCTCCTCCTTTCCTGTTTGTTCTATCAGGTCTAAGTGTATTATACCCTGGGGAAGAAAGTCTTCATCATGGATACTGGGTTTAAGCCAGGTTTCTGTAATGGCGAGTATATCAGGGTTGTAGTGGGCTATGAATGCATGTAGGTCTGTTAGCTTGTTGGTAATACTTCTTATGTTGAGATTTAGGATTAGCAGGTCAGATGTTTGTCTAGCTGAGAGGGGACCTGGATTTGGGTGAATGTCACCAGAGGTTAGCAGAGTTTGTAGGAGTGTCAGTATGTGTTTTTTAATATTAATTGTTTATGAGCTTGGTCTATGAGAGTTTTTCTTAGTGTGGTGAGATGGTGTAATTTTTGTTAGTGAGTAATATGTAGTTGTAAGATTTATGTTTGTAGGGCAGATGTAGAAGTCTGAGTGGGATTGAGAGGGTGAGCTAGTGTGGGTAGTGTGATAGTAGTTGTGCAGTGGTAGGTCTGTTTGTAAGGAAGTTAGGAAGGTTAGCGATAGTAGAGCTAGTGATAAGGATGTGAGTGTGAGTAACATGATACTACTTTGAGTGAGAAGTACAACTAGGATTCCTGGTTGGTTGTGTGGGAGGGTAGAGTTGTGCTGTCTGGGAATGTGTGTTGGGAGTGGGATCAGTGTGGGATGTAATTGGATTGGGGGGTGGGGGGGTAGGATGAGTGGGTTGGGCGAGTTGTTAAGGAATTAGGGGTTGGACTACTGGTCAGGTGATTAGGGGTTAGAATAAATGTAGAAGTAGTGGGGGCGGGTGGAAATAGGGGGCAGGGAGGGGAGTGGAGCTAGCCCAAGCGCAGTGAGGGTGAGCGAAGCGGGGTAACACTGACTCTAAGTGTTTCTTTAGGCTATGGTAAGTATGTAGTGTTAGCTTAAATTGTAATATGTTCAACTGAAATTTTAACTGTAATTTAAACTGTATGTTTGCATTAAGTTATAGACTATGTTATGGGCACAGAGTATAATTTTCTGACATTCTTAAAAGGATATAGAATTAAAACTGGGGTTAAATAACAGATGAAACAGGAGAGGAAATTAAATGCTATTTTATAGATTTGAGTGTTTCTCAAAAGAAAATTGACTTTAGTTGGGGGGGGGCACTAACTGGAGAGCAATATACAGCTGTTTAGTCCTGGTGATGTACTCATCAGTACAGAGGTTTGACTAAGGAACTATACAGCAGAAATGTACTAATACACTCACTAACATTTGTTTAAGTTAATGCAGGTAAGGTGTTTTACTGTCTAGACACTTGGAAGTTAAGCACCTACATTAGTATTTAGTCTCTTTAGTTGCAGGACAAGTGTCTGTGGGTGCCCAGTGCTCAAGAGAAAAAAGTGAAATTTCCACTGCTTGATATGGGGGGCAGAGACCTGTTTGACCTGAAGGATGGTTTGGATTAATTAGTATTTAGTCTCTTTAGTTGCCGGACAAGTGTCTGTGGGTGCCCAGTGCTCAAGGGAAAAAAATTGAAATTTCCACTGCTTGATATGGGGGGCAGAGACCCGCTTGACCTGAAGGATGGTTTGGATTACTGAAAGAAAAATAGAAGAAAAATGTAAGAGAGCATTAGGTTAAGGCAGCACATGCTGTGTGACCAGTCAGATTGGATTTTTGTTTAGCAATAGTCAATAACAAAAACATCAGGCAATGGTTATTCCTGCTTCAACACCTAATAACATAAAATATTTTCTTATGGCAACATACAAAAATAAAATGTAAATATATAAAGCAGTCCTCTACTAAATTAAGCAAGATACACGTTCAATATATTTAAAAACTAGTCAATGCAGTTAGACAGAGCAGTGAAATGCAACATGTGAAATAGCCCTTCTGACTCTATAACAGTAAACAAGAAAAACAGAACATATCTAGGTGCATATGTGACAGCAGTTCAGCAAGCAGAATTATCTAAAGGCATCCTGCAGTGTTAAACATAACAGAAACATATAGTATAAGCTGTTGTACTAAAGCATTAGGAATTAAACCACAATATACAGCATACCTTGAATGCAAAAACTTACAGTAGGCTGATTACACACCAAGGCAGACAAACAGCTGCTGTTGGATTTGAAACAAAAAAACAAAATGGCACCCTGGGTTTAAATTACCTCAGGCGATCCAATACAGAACAAGAGCTGGAGGAGGGAGGGGTAAAGACTACAGGGAAGGAGAAGGCTAGCCAATAGTTAAATGAACTCTGCAGACACTCACTGTGAAGTGCAAAAGGAATAGAAACTACATATATATATGTAAAATATGGTTTACCATCAGAAGGTCGAACCTGACCCATCGAATGATGGGATCACTGACCCACTTCTGTAAAACTGACAATGTTGAATTCCGACATTGTCAAAATATGACTCGCCATAAACCTTGGAACGGAGATGGGGGTGAGATTCATTCTTCAACAATGTTGGGTTCAACATTGTCAATGTTCGGGCTCCAGACTTCCACTGAAGTGGGTTTGACTGAACCCACTTTCACCTTCTGATTGTCACCCATAAAACACATAGATATATAGATATGGATATATACAGATAAGTATCTATCTATCTATCTATCTATCTATCTATCTATCTATCTATCTATCTATCTATCTATCTATCTATCTACCTATCTATCTATCTATCTATCTATCTATCTATCTATCTATCTATCTATCTATCTCAATGGCAAATTCTATGATCCTAACTGTATAGTGGTCTTGTGCAAAACAACTACTGGCACATTCGATCAGCTGATTTTTGATCAGCTGTGCCAGCAGTTTCCTGGGTTCAACATGTTGGCATTTGACAATATCACAGTAACTCAATTATCTAGAGTCATAAAATATCTATATCTATCTATATCTATCTATCTATCTATATATATAATATATATATATATATATATATATATATATATATATATATACATACACAAACACACACACACACACACACACACACACACATACCTACATAGATGGGTTTACTATCAGAAATTCTGGAAATCTCTTCTTTGAGTAATGTCTTACTCAAACCAGATGAATGAAAATGACATCCAGCATGTCCTCACACCACTGAACGCTGTAATATTGATAATCTCGACTTCGACATCACCCAGCTTACCTTGACACCCAGAGATGTTCTACACATGTTTTGCACCCCACACCCCCTACTAATTATAATTTCCAATTCTGAGATCACACTACAGTAAGGAAAAGGGTATTTTTTGCGATTCCCACTGTAGTGCTATCCATTGTAAACAGTGACGCTCAAAACCACAAATGCAAGCTGCATCTCAACGTTCCATAGGCGGCATAATTTCAAGTTGGGATTTTCAAGTTTTGCACCTGTACCCTCGACCATCTGAACAATGGTAAACTAACTTTCAGACTTTTGATATTAAACCATATATATATATATATATATATATATATATATATATATATATATATATATATCATTCCAGTGTGTTCTCAAGTAAAACTAATTTTAGCCAGCTTTAGAGCTTTGAAAAAATGTAGGTTTATTCACAAGAATACATAAAATCAATATGCCTTGCAACACATAAGGGAGAGGCAGAAAACAAAACTGCAGTCTATTCATCATGTTCCAAAGTTCATGTCTGACTTACAGTACTTCTCTGTGCAAGATTTTTCAAAAGCCCAAAACAATACTTATGTAGATCAGTTTTATGCCTCCAACAACTCCATTCCGCCAAATTAGCTCTATTAGTCTATGAGTATAAAGCAGCAATCCTGTTCCTCTTTTAGGTTTAGTATAGGGGAACACTCCCGTTCCTCCTTTACATGTGAGGACAGATTCTCAGTCAAACACACACACACACACACACACACACACACACACACACACACACACACACACACACACACACACACACGTACATACACATTTGAACCTGGAATCTGACTCTTAGCAGGTTAACGGACATGAGCTACATCTTCCTGCAGCTGATTCCCATTCTCTTCCTGCCTTACTAATGTTTGCCGAATGGCTTAGACTTAATAGACACTAAGCTCTTCTCCAGACTCAGCAGTTACCACTATACTACATGATACCTTACCACTTGCCTCTCTTCCTGCCTTACTAATGTTTGCTGAATGGCTTAGACTTAATAGACACTATGCTCTTCTCCAGACTCAGCAGTTACCACTATACTACATGATACCGTACCACTTGCCTCTCTTCCTGCCTTACTAATGTTTGCTGAATGGCTTAGACTTAATAGACACTATGCTCTTCTCCAGACTCAGCAGTTACCACTATACTACATGATACCTTACCACTTGCCAGTGTACACCCACCTGCTTGAGCCACATTGAATAGGATGTATGCTCAAGACAGCCCATTTACATTATGGTAGCTATAGCACAAACAATATTTAATTCTAAAGTTATAGGGCTGGTGGGTTAATGCCTAACAAGACAGTTTAGAGTTATTGTCCTTCTGTCAGTAAAGCCACTAAAGAAGCGTATGGTCTGTAAAAGGTTTAAACATACTTCCTATCAAGTAGTATTTGAGGATGTTTAATCCTTTCTTAGTGGTTAAGCTTTATATTATTTCCAAATGGAAGTGCCTATTCAATCTGTCAAAAACAGACCTTAACCTCATTCTGCCAAAAAATGCACACTAAGTTCAGAAAAATTCAGTACCTTTGTAAAGAGTAGTGATTCTAGACTTCATCCATTGAGAGATATGGTGGTCTAAACTATTTCGAGACTAATATAGGTATACAGCACCTGTTCACCCATATGATCATTAATTTTACTTTGATGTAGTGACCCTTTACCCTAACTGTATAATTTGCAACTTTGCATATGTCCTGGTTTTCATCCTTTACAGTAACATGTTTAAATGTTTGCCAGTGTTATAGCATTTTTCTTTGGTGCACCAGCTTAACTGCCTTGAATGTTCATAGGTTCACAGGTGTATGCTAGGCTAACAACTACTAGGGCCTTTATAGGCCTAGCCAAGCAACCCAACTGTATCCCTCCAGTTATTGTGCAGTAGAGGTCATTATACAGGGTGTATAACTAGGACATGATTTAATGGCTGCTTCTATCTGCCAGAGACAGGTGCCAGACCAGGGGTGGATTTCTTATTTCCGATCCACTAGTCCAGGTTATATTTGAATAAGGTCAGGAGATGGCACTGCTTCACATGGATAGAAAGCCTGTTCTACAGAATGGGAATCCTCTGAGAGTGGTAATTATATTACTAAAGGAGATTTGACCAGAACATCATGGAACTTCCTGTAATCTTTTTTAAGTAGTGCTCTGAGATCTTTTACATCCACCTAAGCTAGCAAGACCTCAGTTAAATATTTCTACTGAAGGGCAACACTCTCAGGCACTGCAGTGTCAGCAGTCCATCTACCTGGCGTGAAAATAAAATCCACAGTCTTCTGCGCCAAATGTGAATGTGCACCTATTGTGCCACTGACACTACATAGACAATGTTGTCTTGTTGTGAGATTGCAAAAATTATCTATATCTGTATATTGATATCTATATGTATGCTTGAGGGTGGTGAGGGGCCCACATGATCACTACTGCTAAACAGCATTTCTCAGCTTTGTGCTGTAACATATGGGATGTACTTCACCTGTACCCTCTGAGACCATTCTGCACTAATACTTTGATGTCTACCAGCAATTGTTTGGAGAAGTTTTGAGCTAGCTACATAGGTTCTAAGCACAGCAGATATTTCAGTCTAGTAATATCTTGTTCTGTTTCTACTGTCCATAAAACTTTCATAGGTTCATAGGATGGTACTAGGCTGTCGGCCCTAGGGCCTATACAAGCCAAGCCATAACAATTCCCCTGGCTATTTCTTCCCACACTATTTACTTCCCTGGACCCCTGTCTAGCAGGGTGACTGACGTGATCCCCGGGGTGAATTTCCTTTCTCCCATCCAATCATCAAGGTTCCTTTTGAAGAAGGCCAAAGAGGCACTCTGCTTGCCATGTACGGGCAGTCTATTCCAGAGTCTGGGGAGTCTCTGGGTCAGGAACATATCCCTCCAGCATGTTTTGTTTATTGTGATGACAAGACTTAGATCCCTGGAGCATGTGGCATAGGCGAGTCTTACTGTTTGCTAGGCCAATCAGTGGGCAATCACTGGTAGTAAAGTTAGGGATGAATTTGTGAAAAAACTCACCTTACCGTAAAAAAAGCCTTCACCTGGTTTTGACTTTTCTTTTGTTTGTTGTTGGAATGGGCCAGTTTTCTACTTTTGTACTGCTACTTTTTTCATCCTGTGGTTCTACCATTCCCTGGCCTATTATAGCACCAAGTAGCATGTTCTTGTCTAATTTACACTTAGATGGGTTAGCAGTCAATCCAGCTTCATACGTAAATTTAAAACGGTTTGAGATTTAGGGAGATTGTTTTTCTAATCCTCAGAATATATTACATCATCCATGTAGGCTGCAGTGATGCCTGTATGGGGTCAAAGAACTGTGCTGATCATCCTTTGAAATATCGGAAGAGTTAAATACAGAATAAAATGCAAGACTCCATAGTTCATCAGTCAGTCTGGTGTAGAAAATGCCATTTCCCATAAGTTTCTGGGGCTACTGGAATTTGACAACAGCCTTTATTATGTTCATAGAGGAGAGAAACCTAGCCTTGCTCAATCTTTTAATTAGCTCATTCATGGGGCATAAGAGATGAATCAAATTTTGATATGCTATTCAACTTTATGAAGTCATTATAAAACCTTAGAGACTCATTGGGTTCTGAAACAAGTACTGCTAGATTTTTCTACTCACTCAGATATTCCTGTCTGACCCCAAGTTTAAGCATTTACCTCTTCCCTGAATACTTAGCATCAGGATTCAGGTATTTAATATGTATTTAAATGTATTTTCTCACAAGACTTTGTTTCTGTGTTGTGCTGAATTAAACTGATTTTATCAAGCACGTATGAAACATATCCTTATTCCTGAACACAAATTCCTTCACTTCTTATTTCCAAGACATTGATTATATTTGTCATGTCTTCGGGCTCTACACCATTTTCTGTGGCTACTGTACATTTTGTGCAGGTCCATCCCAGGTCAACAGGTGCCCTATGCAAAATTGTTACTTGCCCCCACCCCACCCCACCCCACCTCACTACCCATGGCTTCACACATAAGCCATGGCTAATCTAGATGCTCTGAGGTGCATTTTACATTTAAAAATAAAACTTTTTCAAGCTATGATAGCCAATTCCAAGTGTCCAGTACACCTACTGCATATCTTTGGAATGTGGGAGGAAACAGGAGCATCCAGAGGAAACCCACATGGAAGCAGGGAGGACATGAAGACTCCCCACAGAAGGCACCATAGCTGAGAATCGAACCAGACAACCTCTTGCTGTCGGGCGACAACTCAACAGCTGCACCACCGCGCCATCCAGTTGGCTTCATTAAGGGTAGATCATGCCCATTGAACTTGGTGGACTTATTCAAGAATTTCATCAACACTCTGGATGAAAGCAAAACAGTACATACTGTCTATCTAGACTTAGCCAAGGCTTTTGGTACAATCTCCCACTAAGGTATAATTGAAAAACTCTCCCTGTTGGGAATTAGCCCATATGTCACTAGATGGGTAGCCAACTGGTTCACTGACAGAATGCATACTGTCAAAGTTGGAGAATTCCCCCTCTACCAGTAGACCAGTTACCAGTGGCATACCACAGGGATCTGTGCTGGGCCCTGTACTGTTTGGAATCTATTTTCTTAGAAGTCCAGGCAAAAGTAGATGGCTTGTGGCTTACCAAGTTCACTAATGATTGCAAAATGGGTGCTATCACTGAGTTCCCAAACAATGTTAACATATTACAAACTGTGCTGTAACAGGCAAATGATTGGCACCAAAGCCATGAACTAAAACTAAATGCAAAAAAGTGCATTATTATTCCCTTTGGCAAAGAGGAAGTCCCTGCAAATTACAATATTGACAGCACCCCCCTAGGCTTAAACACAGTAGTGTGAGATTTGGGACCACAGGTTGATAACAATCTAAACTTCGATCATCATATGTCCACAGTGGTAAGAAAAGTTGATAGCAATCTAAATTTCGATCATAATGTGTCTACAATGGTAAGAAAGGCTTCTACGTTGTTCATCTCATAAGTATGGGCATCACATCAAAGACTAAGGATGTTACAACTCCTCTGTATTCAACCCTCATCAGATCACTAATACAGTACAATACTCCCTTTTGCATGTACCTCACCAGACACCTGCAGCAGCTGGAAAAGCCACAGAGGTTTCTCATTAAGAATATTCAGAGCCTCCAAAACATAACCTACATGGAAAAACTGAAAGCCCTGTCATCGTATTCTGTATCCTACATGCTGCTGAGAGGCGACTTGTGCCTGGCCAAGAGAGCAGTCTCTGTCCCTGCCCTAATGGAAATGCTGCATGTCCACAAATCAAACGAGACAAGAGTCACTTGCTTCAGGGATCTCAACCTAGAGTGTGACATTAAGAGAACATGCTGAAGAAACAGATATATCTCCCAGAGGTTGCCACTGCTCTGGAATAAAATCCCAATTCATGTGAAGCAGAGCTCTTTAATGACCCAATTCAAGTGCAACCTAGACAATTGGATTGGAGACCATAAATTCACCCCCAGGGGTGGCACCTATGCCCTGCTGGACATTGTCAGTTGGTGCTGATCACAGACTCGCTGTGTGAATAATGACCATCTTACCAAGGTCAGTTAGGGAAAATGGGTATAACATAACTAGGTTTGTAAAGGCCCTAGGGCCATTAGCCTAGCAAACTCCTATGAACCTATGTATTCAATGGGACATCCCCAGTGGATAAGTGTAGCGCATGTTTCTGAAACTCAGGGTTGTCCATTCACAGATTGGGCAAGATGTGCAAAAGTTCTTTATCTCATTAACACCTATGTGGTGAGGAATGTCACACCTCTAGCAGCCTACACATATCTTGCATTACAGAGAATTTTCTGAAAAATAAACTTAAGAAGCATAAGAAAAATAAATGTAAATATGTTGTGAATAATAAAAGCTATTAAAACTGCACAAATTGCAATGTTGTCAGTAAGAAATATTCTTTCCATTGATAAAAGCCAGTGCATTCATAGTTTTTTCATAAATACTGTAATATAATGTACACAAACACCAAATTATATTTGTTTAAACTTTCACAAACAAAATTTTCTTATATTGAAAACTATGCAACCTAGACATGTATCGTTAGAATTGTTTTGTTATCCAGTTATATGTCATATCATTCACCATACTAATCTGTCCTATTACATTAATAAGCAGAGTTATTTAGCAAGAATCATCTTCCTGGCAGTCTATGCATTGCCTTTCTTTATTATTTTAACAACGGTTGTACTTTTGGCAGTATTCACTATTAGATTTATCTAATTTTTCTGCCAAATTTTTCTCCTGTTTTGTCTTCGGGCTCTACACCATTTTCTGTGGCTATGTATGTCTGGTCACATATTTGGCTTCCTGCCCTGATTTCCATTAGCTCATTAAAATGGTTCAAGTTTTGGCCAGTTATCACATTATGTGTTAAGTTATCCATGAGAGCTACCGAACATAACACTTCAGCTACCATTGTCTGCATTTTTACAAGTGTTACAAGGTATTGCTCTTTGTCTCCATGCACATGTAATATTTCATTTTTCCCTTTAGTGGTTGTTTATGTTTTCAAACACATTGTGATTTACCTAATGTAATTATGCTCCCTGAATACAGCAATCTCTACATTTCTTTCCATGTACCACAATATTACATTTCACAAGACTGGTAAGAGTACATTGGCAAAAAGCAGATTCTACATTTCTGGTGATTGAAAATCCAACATTATCACATTCTGTTGGTTCATATTCCAAAAGCATGCTTTCATGTTTATTTTGGCTAGCACTTATATTTTTTTCCAGGCATAGTATTGTTGTCCTTAACTGTGCAGTACACACTATCCTAGAAGATGTGAGAGAATCCAACTCAGTATTTTTTTGTTGTTTGCAGTCAAGAGAACATGTTTATGCACAGGTTTATTATTATCCCTTGGTACATGCAAATCTGACTTAGGATTTCAGGTCAGTTAGCAATAAACATTCTGCTAAAACAATTAGCTCGACAGAAGACTTAATTTTTTCTGGAATATTTACTTTTTAAGTTACCAAGGAGTGCCCTATTAGATTTATGTGCAACCAACACTTCTGAAATGTTACTTACATGATTTACATGAGGTTTTAGTCACACTTTTAGTAAATCAGCCACTTGTGGCCTTACCAGTTTGTCCATATTGAATGTCCAGTTATGACACTTAAGACATTTTCCTTTAGGTAAAACTCCAGACTCTACCACCAGTTCTTGTTTAAGCTTCTGGAAGGTATGGGCACTATAACATCTTTTAGGTCTTTATATGTCATCAGTGAATCCCTGTTTAAGTATAATGATATCATAGTCTGCTCCAATCAGCTTGGTCCCCCTTCTTCTGAGCTGTTGTACCTCTCAAAGGCCCTGTATGCTAGGCATAGATGTCCCCTCAACAGCCTGTAGGAGACAGAATAGGGGGATAGGGCCTTGAGGCAGTCTGCATAGGACATGCTACTTACACTCTGTATTATTTCAGTGAGGAACCATTGTGGATGTTCCAGTTGTGGGATATGCCTGGTTAGTTACATACCAAAGGGGCACTTTACTCAATGATAGGTCTAATGAATGCTGAATATAGTGTAATAATGACTTCCTTGAACCTAGATGCCATACATTTGTTTATAAGTTGCACAACATAGAATGATTTCCTCACTACTGTAGACATGTGATGGTCAAATGCTAGATTACTGTCTATATGTGTCCCCAAGTCCCTGACTGCGGGTCAACTCTTAGGGGTGTGTTGTCAATATGATAGCTACCATAGATGGATGACTTCCTGAAGTATACTATTGTACACTTCTTGGTATTTAGCTTTGATCCATGGCTCTGACACCAGTTGTTTGTCTGTATCAGCCCTTCCTGGAGAATATTTGTGTCAGTGGGTGAGTCAATGACAGCATCTAATTTGCAATCATCTGCAAATTTAGTCAGCCAGACACCACTGACATTGGCCTTGTCTTCAGAAAAGTAAGCGCCAAAAAGGATCGGTCTCAGGGCCAATCCCTGAGGGACTCTGCATGTAACTGGCCTCTTTGTAGAGGTGGACTCCCCAACTCTAACTTCCTTGGTCCTGTTCATGAGCTAGCTGGCTATCCACTGAATAACATAAGGATTTGTACCTAACCTCTTGAGTTTGCCAACAATGCTCTAGTGGGGTATTGCGTCATATGCCTTGGCCAGGACAAAGTAGGCAGTGTGAACCATATTTTCCCTTTTCCATTGCTTTGGTGACCTTCACAAAGAAGCTTACCAGAATGAGTAGGCATGATATGCCCATGACAAAACCAAACTGGGTTGGGTCCAATGTCTGGAGGTTTCCTATGTCACTATTGATCATTTCCATGATCATTCATTCCATGGCTTTGCCTATGAGACTACTGAGACTTTTGGGTTTGTAGTTTCCAGGGTCTGTAGATGGCCCACCTTTGTGCAGAGGGATGACTGCTGCTGTTCGCCATTCATGAGGCATGGAGCCTGTTTGGAGACTACAGTTAAATAGCAACTCCAGAAGGCCTAATAGGTTGTATAACCTGCAATGTAGAAGGCATTCTGGGATACTGTCTGTGTCCATTGATGCAGTGTTCTTGGCCTTAGAAAGAGTATTAAGGACCTGTTCCCTGGTGATAGCAGTGGGAGCTATATTTGGTGGCATTTTCTGAAGAAAGGTTGAGGGGAACAGAGGGGTAAGGTTGGACATGAATTTGTCAGCCAGTAGGTTTGCTATGTCTTCTGGCTCAATATAGGTGGCTCCATTAACAATGAGCTCTGCACACAATTGTGTATTGCCTTTGAGGTTGCGGACATAGCTAAAGAATGACATGTGGTTGTTCTTAGCCTGGGATGTCAAATTTACCTCATATTTGGCTTTGGTAGATTTGTCCTCTGCGTTGCTTGTTTAGTTTGATGAGAGTGCTTTTGTCCTACTGAGTGCGGCACTTCCTAATTTTTGCCATGATTTCCTTCCTTCTGTTATATGGCCTAGTGATGTTGTGATTCCAACAGGGTGGCTTGTTTTTTCAGTTAGTTCTGTACTTCTTCATGGTGGCTGCAGCTGCCTCTCTGCAGCTTTTAACATGTTTGTGTATGGTTTCTGTGAACAGTTCCAAATTTAACCAAAACTCAAACTGTAAAAACAAAAACAAAGGCGGAAAGGTAAAACCACACAAACAATTTATTGTGAGTGCTTTCGTGCAAAAATTCTTATGTACTTCTTCAGACATTATTACCCAGCTATCAATACTTTAAAAAGACTACATAATTGAACCAATTTAAGCAACAAATTAGTCATCAACTTAATCCATCATGAACAGGACACTGTTTAAAGAAACATTCTCAAAATCCCATTCAATGCATAATATGAAAGTCATCCAAATACAAACATAAATATTCAAATTAAAATGAGAACAACTAATAATATGTGAAAAATTCACTTCATCCCACTCTTAGAACATACAAATAATTTTAGCTAT
Source organism: Protopterus annectens (assembly GCF_019279795.1). Taxonomy (NCBI): domain Eukaryota; kingdom Metazoa; phylum Chordata; order Ceratodontiformes; family Protopteridae; genus Protopterus; species Protopterus annectens. The sequence goes on from NC_056729.1 coordinate 872,914,806, forward strand.
TTTCATATATATCTGTATATATATTTTCCACATATTCAAAAGCTTTTTAAAAACATTTTTTAAAAAATATATACTTTAACCATGTTTCACCTATCTAATGCCTTTAATTTTAACAGGCATTTGATGGAACATAATTCATTTAATCCAGGATAAATATATGCATTAGTCTGCATTTGCCACATTAATTCATGTTTCTCGAGTTTAAGCTGCCATGAGCCACCTTGAAGATTTTTGCATACATGATCAACAACAATAATAAATTGGAAACTATGGGACTAAAACTCAGCTATGTGCCTAGCCAAGGCATTAGTACTGGTATTCCTGGCACTATTATAAATATGTTCATATATACATTGTTAAATGGATGCTCAGTTTTCCCTAAATAAAAAGCTGAGCATTGATGGCAAGTAGCCAAATAAACTATGCCTTGGCTATCACAAGTAAAACGACCCTTGATGAGATATTTAGTCCCACGGATAAATACAAATGTCGTCATCTGGACATACTTGCAATAATTACAACGTCTACATTTGAACATTCCCTGGGCATGTCTATACGTGACCCTAGGGGCTTCAAATAACGTTTTTAAATTAGGGCCATGTTTATAAGTTACCAAGGGCCTTGTCCCTAAAAGAGTCGTAATCATGTGATCCTCTAATATAAGGTCCCAGTTATTAACCAAAATATTCCTAAATTCACTTGCCTTAGTAGATTATTGAGTTGAAAAACTAGTAGTATAATTTTGTCCTCCATTTTTATGTATATTTTGATCATTGAATAGTAAGTTTGGTGAGCCCAAGGGTTCCCCCTCTGGAACGTGACCTCTTGACACAATAGGTTTAAAATGCCCTACCTCTCTCTTTAATTTGACCTCACCAATAAGGTGGTCAGTAAGGGAAACCGGGTATCCACAGTTTATAAGCATAATTTTCAAATTTTGACATTCCTTCAAAAACTCATCATTACTAGAAGTCATTCTCGAAGCCCTTACTAACTGACCTTTAACCACAGCTCTCTTTTGTTGGTATGGATGATTACTTTGAAAATGCAAGAAGGAATTGCAATATGTGGATTTTCTATGAGTGTGTGTTGTAAACCTATTAAACATTACATCCTTACAGAGGTTGATGTCCAAAAAGGTAATGCTCTGACTGTTAAATTGGAAAGTAAATTCCCAAAAACTTGTAAAAGATGTCATAGTCTCAACCAAATGGTCTGCAACACTTACATCACCTTTTAGGATAAAGAACATATCATCCTGGTATCTAGTCTACCAAACAACTTTTTCTATAAAGATTGAATTTTGAAATAGAAATGTCCTCTCCCAGAAGGCCATGATGGCATTGACAAAACTGCCGCCACACGGGGAGCCCATGGCTACCCCTGATTTTTGGAGAAAATACTCCCCTTTGAACATAAAGAAATTATTACTGAAAACAATTTCTAATAGCGCAATAATGAGATCAACCTCTTTTCCTTCTACTTGCTTAAACAAAAGAAATTCTCTTACCCAATCTAATCCAAGGTCCTGGGGGATGACTGTATACAAATCTTTAATATTTACAGTCAGGAAATTATAAGATGGATCAAATGGTAATTTATTCAGATTTTCTAAAAAGGCCTAAGAGTCACGGCAAATTTGTAATTCTGACTGTAAAGGTAATTTGAGCTTAGAGTCCACCCACTTGGCACAAGCATATGTGATGGACTTTCGTCCATCTATTATGGGCTGAAAAGGAGGATCACTTAGATTTTTGTGTAATTTTGGTGTACCAAAAATAACTGGTATCAGTGGAGCTGGCATGCTTAAATACTGATATCAATAGAAATAAAAGCTTCTATGAACGGGTCACTTAAAAATGTTCTAATACTTTGGTATGCTTGATTAAATTGGTTTAAGGAAACCTTTTCATAGTTAGAACTAAACAACATGGAATGCATTTTTCTATTGTATTCAGCATCATCCATAAAGATAATGCCCCCACTCTTATCAGGTTGCATCACTCGGACATTATGTGCTTTTACATAAGCAATAAAGTCCCTTTCTACTTTTGTAATGTTATAACTTTGGCTTGAATAGCTTTGATTATTAATTAACGCTCTAAAATGCATTTCTGTGATTTTCTCAAATAAGGCTAAAGTCCCCTGTAGTGGGGGATTGAACACACTAGATACTCGTTCATTTGTTGCTATACTGGTATTATTACCAAACATGACATTTAGATTCAGTTTACACACAAACAACTTTAAATCGCAAATGGTTTTAGCCAGGTTAGCTTTAGTACTAGGCACAAAATTAAATCCTTTTCCTAAAAAAATCAACCATTCATTGTGGAATACTAATAGAACTGAAGTTATAAATATTAAAGTCACCTTGGTTGCTTTTTTGAATGGTTAAGTTATCAAACTGATCTATATGGACTATCTCCTGTGACAATTGTTCTTTTTCCTCTGTTGTTTGGAATTGCGGTTGCTGGATTGCACCCTGTTGATATTCCTGTTGCCACCCTGATGAAAATCCTGTCCGTTAGCATTGTGAGCATTTGGCCTATTAGATTCCCCACCATAGTGGCGTTGTTGGTTGTTTTTAATCCGCTCACTTACGCTGGACTACTGAATTACACTGATTATTAGTGACATAATTGATATTTATACTGTCATCAAGATAAGCCGATGTCTGGTTGTCTGTTGCCAAGGTAACAGGAAGATTGTAAGAAGATTTGTTAGAAATTAAAGGTGGATCTGGATAAGCCATGTTTTGGTCATATTCAAGTTTGTCCCTATTCAATTTACGAGTTTTAGTGTCCATAATTTTAACCATGAGCGAATCTATACTTGAGAAAATTCTCTTAAAGTCATACTCGTATCTGTTAAACTCAGGATCTGACTTGATGTCATTGTCAAGTTTCTCCAGTTGCACCTTCAATTCACTCATTTGTTGGTCATAATTACTAATTAATACTTCAAGAAATGCAAGACCTTGTTTATTAAACATCTCCACCAACTGCAGGTGGAATTCAGAGTTCTTAATAAGACTGGAAGGATATTTCCACTGTCTTAAACCTTTCGGTACCAGTTTATATTTGATAAACTCCTTAAAATAAAGAATTTCCATTTGAAGCTTCTTGCATTTAAGTAATTTGTTATCAAATTCCTTTAGGTGGGAAACAATGTTATTCACTACAGTTTGCTCACCTGCATTATTACTCGGGTTACCGGACCCGAATTGAGACGGCATTTTGATGAAGTCATTTAGAGACGGCACAAGTAGCCTATTTGCGGATATAATACCATCCTGGCCATTATTGGTACTACAATTAGACCGTGTTGACATATTCGGTAGTCCATTACTTGTTTCCTCAACACAAGATGTTGTGGTGGGAATAGAAGCTCGAACTGTTGCAAAATGTGAAACACCTGGATTTGAATTGAGACTACCAGCAGTTCTGCAAACAGTGCCCTGTTTGGAAATTCTCTTCGACAGGTCATCTACCTTGTTGTTTAGTTGTTGAACAAGAGCTGTGAGGGCCCCCATGGCATTCGCCTCCAGTAAGGAACTTCCAAGACCACTTCCAAGACCACTAGTTTGCTTATGTGGAAATAAAAGCTGGAAGTGTGAATTGTTACCTTCCGCCATGAATTTACACCAAAACAAAAGGAACCAAAACTCAAACTGTAAAAACAAAAACAAAGGCGGAAAGGTAAAAACCACACAAACAATTTACTGTGAGCGCTTTCATACAAAAATTCTTATGTACTGCTTCAGACATTATTACCCAGCTAGCAATGCCTTAAAAAGACTACATAATTTTCCCTCGAATGCCTGTTAAAATTAAAGGCATTAGATAGGTGAAACATGGTTAAAGTATATATTTTTTTAAAAAAGTTTTTAAAAAGCTTTTGAATATGTGGAAAATATATATACATATATATATAAAAATAGCTATAATTATTTTTATGTTCTAAGAGTGGGATGAAGTGAATTTTCCACATATTATTAGTTGTTCTCATTTTAATTTGAATATTTATGTTTGGATTTGGATGGCTTTCATATTATGCATTGAATGGGATTTTCAGAATGTTTCTTTAAACAATGTCCTATTCATGATTGATTAAGTTGATGACTAATTTGTTGATTAAATTGGTTCAATTATGTAGTCTTTTTAAGGCATTGATAGCTGGGTAATAATGTCTAAAGAAGTACATAAGAATTTTTGTATGAAAGCGCTCACAATAAATTGTTTGTGTATTTTTACCTTTCCGCCTTTGTTTTTGTTTTAACAGTTCCACATTTGGCAACTGTGTTCTCAGGGTTTATGGGGGCTTGAAATTTTGCCAGATCATCGCTTAATAGTAGGAAGTTAGCCTTAGAATAGTTCCTGAATATTCCAAGGTTAGCTGGTTTTCCAGGTTTTATTTTTACTTCAAAGGAGACCATTTTGTGGTCTAACCTTACCAGAGACCACATTACACTAGCGGGATGCAGCATTCTTCCATATTAGTGAGGACCAGATCCAGTATGGTTGCACCCCTAGTCTATGTTTTGACAATCTGGTTCAGGGAGTTTGTGTTTACAAAATCCAGAAATCTCTGTGCCCATTCATTTGGTGCTGTATATGATTCCCACTTAATAGTGGGGTAATTAAAGTCACCCATGAATATAGTATTGAGTTGGATGGCGAGTGCTTCCAGTAAATTTAAATACACAGTATGGGTTTCCTGGTTCATAGAGGGGGAAGGGGGGCATATATCTGACAAGGAAGTGGGACTGAATTTTTTGGATTTTGCCTATGGCGATTTAAACTCATAGAAGCTATATATATTTATATCGGTGTGTGTGTATACACAGTTTACTATCACAATGCCGAACATGGATGCTTCGCAGATGGAAAAATGAATGACAGATGTCCAAATTTCCGTGTTGCTGAGCATTCCATGTTCGAAAGTCCTATCAGTGAATGCTACGGTGCATTCGCTGATATGTACTCGAACAACTGCACAGAGATTGTGGTACAGTGCAGCCTGGGATATACAACCCTTTCCTCGCTGTAGTGCCATCTCGGATTTGGAATATGTAGTTAGCAGGGGGTGTCGGGGGGTGCAGCCCCCCCTGCAAAACTGTGATGTAAAGTGTAGGAGTTTCACATAAGTGTGCTCCTATATGGAAGTCACATGCTCGGTTCAACAACAATGTCGAATCTGCTGTCTTTGTTCAGCTGATTCTACATTGTGTGCAGTCAGATATTATCACATTCACACTTTTCTCCGATGTTGTGACTGGAATAATGTTTTTTCCGACAACATTTTGATAGTAAACCATATACACAATACACAAATACTGCAGACTATATATATTGCAGACTATAATTATGGAATTAGCTGCTGCTCAGCACTTTATTCCCATTATATCCATCATTAAAAGAGGCATTTTAATGTTTATTGATTATTAAATATAGAACAACAAAAACAAATGGGTTATTATATCACGTAAAATGCCTTATCAGGATGACTCAAAATGACATGAATCTTAATTGTTTAGTATTTATGGTTCATGGCATATTAATAGATACCACTTTTAAATGTTGTCTAATGAGGATTTCCCTGCACATTTAGTATTGTCAGCTAGTATAACAAATTTATTTTCACTTTTTTCTCCAATTATGTCTCAGTTACATATTTCTAGTAATTTATATTACTTCATATTATTCCACAGCATTTCACTAGAGTGTTTCTTCTATATATTAACTGATTCCAATTTGCTTTTATCACATTTTGTCAGCAAGGTGCAATTTTTTACTGACAGCATCTCAAACTACAAATCTTAGACTTGAACAGCTTTGATGTGGAAAGTGTTTCAAGTAGTGAAATATTGTGTGTGAGGTATGTATGTGTAGGTTGAATAATGGCTTGGAATGTTTTATGACTGTAGTATTAATGAGTCTGTTAAAGCTTAGGGAAGTAAAATAAAGATTTTTTTATGTAAGAGACAGTATGTGACATGACAAAGCAAAATAGTGATGGTAAAATGGTGAGATATGATGTACTTCAGGAGAACGGTGTTCTAGTAGTTTTATTAACTTACAAAAGCCTGTGGCTCTGTGAACACAGCCAAAATCGTATATATGCAAGGTGCATTTGCTCTTTGGTCCAGTGACCACAAAATCAATATTGTATAAGCAGGGTGCAGTTGCTCTATTGTATGATGACCGTGATATTGATAATATAGAAGCAGGGTGCATTTTCTCTATGGTTTGGTGACAATAAATTTGAGAATATCTAAGCAGGGCACATTTCCTCTGTGATATGGTGACCACATCATTGATAACATATAAGCAGAGTGTATTTGCTCTCTGGGATGGTGACAATAACATTGATAATATATAAGAAGGGTGAATATGTTCTGTGGTATGGTTAGAACGACATTGATAATATATAAGCAGGGCGAATTTGCTTTTTGGTATGGGTACAACAACACTGATAATATATAAGAAGGGCGAATTTGCTCTGTGGTATGGGTACAACAACACTGATAATATATAAGAAGGGCGGATTTGTGATGTGCTACGGGTACAACAACAATGATAATATATAATAAGGGCAAATTTGCTATGTGGTATGGGTACAGCAACACTGATAATATATAAGAAGGGTGAATTTGTTCTGTGGTATGGGTACAACAGCACTGATA
>NC_056729.1:872923993-872931493 GCF_019279795.1 Protopterus annectens
TGCCCTTCATTAGTTCCCAGTGCCTCTATCATGTAAAGCCACTGGAGTGATCCACAGGGTGAACTTTCTATTTCCCATCCACTCATCAAGCTTTCTCTTGAAGAGGGCTAGTGAGGTGCTCTGCTTGACATGCATGTGAAGCCTATTCCAGAGCATCGGCAGTGTCTGGGTTATGAACCTGTCCCTCCAGCATGTTCTGTTGATTGTGGCAATGAGGTTGAGGTCTCTAGAGTGTGTAGTGTGGACGGATTGGGATTTCTTTAGCTGTAGCATTTCTAACAGAGCTGGGTCAGACATGGCATTGTAAGTCATGCAGAGCTCTCCTGTTAGTAGATGATATGAGATAGAGAATAGCTGGCGTTTTTTGAGTCTGTCCATGTAGGACATGTGTTTATGGCCTAGGATCCTCTTCATGAGGTTCTTTTGTGGCCTCTCCAGCTGTTGCAGGTGTCTAGTGAGGTACATGCCAAATGGGGCATTCTACTCTATGATTTGTCTAATGAGGGAAGAGTAGAGAGAAATGATGACCTCTTTCTTCCTGGATGCAAAACCCTTGGTAATGAGATGTGCCACATAGAAGGACTTTCTGACCACAGTGGCAATGTGGTGGTCGAAGGAGAGGTTGCTGTCAACCTTTGTCCCCAGATCGCTTATAACACCTTCAGTGTTCAGTGGGCTCCCATTGATGTGGTAATTAGTGGGAACTGAGTTTTTCCCAAAAGGGATGACGAAGCATTTTTTGGCATTAAGCTTAAGGCCATGGTTTCGATACCAGTCATTGGTCTCACTGAGGCCTTTCTGTAGGATGTCTGCATGACTTGGGGAGTTAATCATGGCTCCCAGCTTGCAGTCATCTGCGAATTTGGTCAGCCAGAGTCCCTCTGTGTTGGACTGGACTTCTGATAAGTAGATGCCAAACAGGAAAGGACCCAGGACTGATCCCTGTGGGACTCCACTCATGACTGCTCGGCAGTATGACTTGGAGTCCGATACTTTCACACTGTGGGTTCTGTCTGTGAGCCAGTTTGCAACCCACCTAATGATATAGGGGTCAATGCCTAGTTTGGTGAGTTTATCAATAATTCCTGAGTGAGGAATGATATCAAAGCCCTTGGCCAGATTGAGGTAGGCTGTATGAACTGCCTTACCTTCATCCACCGTTCTAGTGACTGACCTAAAGATGTCAACCAGATTGGGCAGGCATGATATATCATTCACAAAACCAAATGGCGTGGGATCTTGAGTTTGGAGATTCCCTATACCCTTGTTAATTAGGTTCATGATGATGTGCTCCATAGCCTTACATATCAGACTCATCAGGCTAATGGGGTGATAATTTCCAGGGTCTGTAGTCGCTCCTCCTTTATGGAGAGGGATGACTGTAACAGTATGCCATTTGGTAGGGACAATGCCAGAGGAGAGGCTGTGAGTGAACAGAGCACACAGATGTGGTGCCAGTCCACTTTGTTTTTCATGTAGAACACAGCCAGGGATATTGTCAGGTCCCATGGAAGATGTATTCTTGGCCTTAGGCAATGCAGCTTTAACCTGTGCTGCAGTAATGCAGAGTGCCTGGTATTCTTCCAGTATTGAGACTGGTGTTTTGGGGGGAGAGAGGGGTAAAGTTGGCACTAAATCTGTCGGCCAGAATGTTGGCATTATCTGTTGGCTCAGTATAGGAGGTACCATTGTGCAGTAACTCAGAGCAAATATGGGTATTGTCATGGAGATTCTTGATATAACTAAAGAAGGCTTTGTGGTTGATTTTAGTGTCTGTGGCAATTCTGCCTTCATAGCTGGCTTTGGAGGTTTTGATGAAGGATCTCAACTTTGTGTTGAGGCTAATCAAGGAATTTTTCCAATCTTGGGTCTTCACCTTTTTCTGCAACAGTTTCTTCCTTCTGTTGTAGAGTTTATTAATGGTAGGTGACCACCAGACTGTCTTCCTTTTTTTGGAAGAGAGCATCTTGGTTCTGTTGGGCATGGCTAGTTCTATGGATTTATGTATGTGTTTGTACAGTGCATTGGTGTATGATTCAGCAGTCATGCATCTATTTTCGATTGGTATGGGTGCCGTGAAGTTAGCCACCTCTGTTTTTAGGAGTCCAAAGTCAGATTTGGAGAAGTTTTTCATGGTGGATACCTTTGCGAGGGGTGTGGGTGAGATGTGGATTTCCATGGTGAATAGTTTGTGGTTGGATCTAACCAGGGAGGAATTGACTATTGGTGTAGAGCAACAGTTGCCAATGGTAGTAATAAACAGGTAAGGATGTTGCTTCCTCTAGTGGTGGTAAGAATGAGCTAGTCCAGGGCAGTGGAATTGATGAATTCCAGGAAGCGTTGGGCCAGTGCATTGGTGCTTGAGTAGTTTTCTCAGTTGATGGAGGGGTAGTTGAAGTCTCCTAGTATGAGAGTGTTGGACCTTGATTCCAGGGTGCTTAGGAACATGGAGTGAGAGTCTAGGAACATGTTTGGGGACCTATAGCAGGCTTTGACCTGGATAACAGTCTAACCCAATGTTAGTTGTACCTGAAGTATCTCAGGTGCATTATGCTGCACTACTAGTCTGGAGGTATGCATATCCTTTATGAATATGGAGACACCACCAGCTTTGGAGCTTCGGTCCATATTTCCGGGCCGAAAGGTGTGGAATGAGTTATAGCCTAGTAGTGCAGGGGTGCTTTCTGCTGCTTCAAACCAGGTCTCCATTACAACACAAATGTTGATGTTTTCCATTTTGAGGAGTGCTTCGAGTGAGTGCAGCTTGAGATTTAGACTTCTAGCATTCAGCAGCATGACCCTCAGATTACATTTATTTATAGTTGTTACGATGGTAATTTGGTCTTTGGAACTCTGCCTAAAAAAGGCACAATAGGGGTGGCAAGAGCCTTGGACAGTACCCAGAATCCAACATATCACCCAGGGGTGACAGATGAAGGCCATCTCTGGCAAAGCATCGAGGTCTGGCAATCATGTCATCCCAAGCAGACAGATACTGGATCCCCTTAGAATGACAACAGAAACTTAGCCAATTGTTGAAGTCAATCATTTTTTTTTGTACTGTGGTATCATTCTGGGTGACGGTAGGATACTGCTCAGAGCTAGTGTTATATCTGCCTGGGCCACATAACCTGAGAACTCCACCATGTTTCTTTTCATGTAGTCCAGGGAGGTGTGTCTCAGGTCATTCACACCCACATGGATAATGACAGAGTCATACTTTTACTTGTTGTGGAGTGACCTGAGTGCATGTATTATATGTTAGATTCTGGCACCTGATAGACAGCTGACTGTTACCTTCTCTTTATTCAACCTAGTGAGTGGAACATCAGTGTGCCTCACTGTTGAGTCACCTATGATTAGTGTACTGGGCAAAGTGTTTAGCCTTAGGGGGTTTGGTTGAGGGGCACACTGTGGAGGTGAGCTATGTGTCTTGTGGTTTGTGCTGTAACCAAATCAAGAGGAAAGTATGGCATAATTAATAAAGAGGAGAATATTCTTTATGTAGGCATTAACAATGATGTTATGAAACCGGCCAGATGATGGATTAATGATTAGCTTCTTTACTTTTCATTTAATGTCTAATGCAAGCAGTATATCGGCTTTTACTGAGGCTTTTGTGGGTTAGAAGTTATACTAACTGAGGCATATCCACTGATTGCCATTGTTGTGCTAAACAATGCTCGGAGACTCTAACTAGAATATTGCATGGGTTGTAGTACATAAATGAGAATATCAGTATTGGTTATGTCACAGACCGAGTGCTTTATTAGACTGAAAAAAGCAAATTGGGAGATCAAGGGGGTTTGCTGCCTTGCAAAAAAAAGTCTTTTTTTCACTCCTTTATTTAACTGTTAGAATTTTTTGTGTGATGCTTTTACAGTTTATTCTTGTATTTGGCATTTTTATGGTTGACTTTGCAGGATAAAATGCTTCATAGTAAATATGAAATTGTGTCAGGTCACTGGGAAAATTGACTCTCTTTTCTGACAAACTGTCTACAGATATGTTATATCAAAAATCAGAACTAGAATTATCTCATACAGCATCTTCCTTTAACATCTCATCTAAAAACAGCACATAAGGACTGCAGCAATATCTTTACCCTGATACTAAGTTATACTTTTGATGCTAAAATGTGAATTATGTTCCTGTTGTGAAGTTGGAATTCACAACCTACTAATATTTCTGCACCAAAATTGCCCATCTATCATGATGAGTCAGTAACACTAAACTAGTCCTTTTTCTCACTCCTGGTATAAATGAAAGGTATAAAAGAGAATGCTGATTTACATGCTGTTTTCTGCCAATGAGATTGAATAAAACAACTGGTAGAATCACAGGAAGGTGCAAAGTGTGACAAACTGTGTACAAGAAATGGTACAGCTGAGAAATACTTCTAAAATTGTGATTGAAACTGTGCCAACAGATAGCATTACACCAATCTTGGGAAAGGGTGAAAAAATGATGTGCAAAAATGATAATTCTATTGCCCACTACTTGTATTGAAAAAGATTTATTTCAGTAACGCCACATTGCTCTTTTCTGCTGCCTATATATTTATCAAGATTATTTTTGAAATAAATTAAGAACTGACTTGATCTGATTGTAAGGGGATGTATCTTCATAAACCTAGAAGGAGATTCAAAGTGCATTTACCATATTTCTTATACTCATATTCAGTTATCATTGGCTTCCCCAGTGAGTTGTAAGCTCCTTCAGTACTGTATCCTTGGCATAGACATTCAAAAGGATCAGCTCTTGCATTATATACCAGTCAGATGTTATTTCTAAGTAATTTATAAGAAGCAAACTGTGAAGACAATACCTGAGACCGAGCTGAATAGTTTACATTTTTCAACCTTGTGATTTTTCAAGCAAGAAATCATAAACTTTTGAAGTTGCCTCATTTGGCTTGCTCAAATGCTGCAGAAAACAGTGTTCTGTTCAAACCTGGGTTTGACTATTGGGATATAATATTTCATAATGATCTGCCAAGATTTTATTTTATTTAACATTTGTTAGCCAGGAAAGTACAACTTGGAACCAAGCCAATTTTCAGCAGAGGCCCAGGTAGAAACTCTCCAGACACATGTCTTTCTAACATGGGAGAAAACCCACCCAAATGCAGGGAGGACATGCAGAATTCCGTACAGAAGGCACCCCAGCCGAGAATCAAACTGGAGAACCTCTTGCTGTGAGGCGACAATGCTACCGCTGCAGCAGTGCGCCGTTCAATTTGCGAGACATGACTTTAGAATTAGATTGTCTATAGAACATAGTGTTGTGACACTGAAAGACATGCAGTAATTATATTTTAAATGACTGTATATCACTATTCCTAGATCTTCAATCATGGTGTCTTTTTATTATTATTTTTTTTCTAAGCATAACTTGTGCCCTTCTTGTTAAGTTTCTTGGCTTCATTTATTAATAATAAAAGTGAACTCATTACTATTGCACCAGCTTAGTATTTTTTGTAAACCACTTTGGAGAACTTCAGCAGCTTTAGTCAAGTAACTACAATATTCAGTTTGCAGTCATCAGCATTTTTGGTTATTGAAAAGTCATTTTCTTACATTTACATTTTAAGGAGACCACAGCAGTGGGCCCTGTGAGACACCACTGGGAATTCCTTTTGGGAGTGAGAGGCAATCCTGAACTGAACTATATATATGGACTGAATTTAATGCAGTACATTTGTCAGTTACCCCCTTAAATGGATGGAAAAGTGATAAATGCTTAAAACAGTCAAATAAGCAACATGGACTGTCAATCCCTTAGCATGTACTGTTGTTAGCTCTTCAAAATACGCCATAAAATTCAAAGATACAGTCTACCCCTGAAGAATTCATAGTGTTCTCTATATAACAGAAGGCCCCTGTGAATTCTAGCTAAGTTCAGTTATGCTCTGTCTGTGATTTTACATTAGATAGTCATCAGGCTGATAAGGCTAACATTGCCTGAGTCTAGCATAAGCCTCTTCACTATGCATTTTTGAATTTTTACCACTACGGTCTTTCAGCATAGATCACTGACATGTCTACATACAAACATTTTATTTAATATATCTGACAAAGGTTAATTTAGATTTTCCTTGATTTTCTAGAGGAAACTACCAGTATGTTTGCTGGTCCCTCACACATGAATGCAGAAGTTACCAATGTCAAAGAACTCATTGACACTATCTTGAGCAAATTTATTATAGTCTGTTTTCATAAATATGTTGTTTATTTCTTAATAATTACCATTGGTAAAGTATTGGAGAAAGTATTTATAAATATAACTGTATTTTTAGTTTAAATATGATAGTATTATGTGTAAATTGCAGAAGGTTTAGCCCTGAGTGGAGAACACAAAAATACTAGATCTATTGGCATTTTATCTATGATCCTGTCACCTGTATCTTAATTTAAAAGTACTTATAACTGTTTTGTCAAAATGTGTTCATCTTTTAGCCATATTTCTTTGATGATAAGTAGTTTGCTCAGATGAGCAGTCAGTGTTTTGGTAGTTAAAATCCCTGCATTTATTGTATTTTCATTTTATGAATTCACTAATTAATCAATTTATTTATTTTTGATTTGTTAACCGGGTGAATGGTCTGGGCCTAGCACGTTTTTACCATAACCCAGTCAGTGAGGTTAGCATTCAATTAATGTTCTACATAGCATGCATTTTCTGATTTGAAAAGGATACTCAGTACCTGGGGTAAGTAAGCGTGCATAACGTCATCTTGCTAAAATTGTAGTGAGACAACAAAGTGTTAATAATTAAATCAAAAGGAAGCAATAGGGAGAGCATTAGCTTACATAACAATATGCAAATACAACTTTTATTTTCTTTAAAAAAGGAAGGTGTAAGTAAGGAATGTGAAGTGAAATTTTTCATACATTGTCAATAAAACAGGATCAGGAATTATTTTTATTGATTGATTGTTTGATTGATTGATTGATTGATTGATTTGTGGTAATCAAGTTTTCTCAAAAGATGGGTACTGTCTTTGTTTCTGAATATCCTCAGGCAAATGACTCTAGTGTGGAGAAGCCACTCTGAAAAAACCTTTCTCACCTACAACCTTGAGGAAAAGTGATCTGATTTGTCATTCGCAGTGCAGGGGTAGTAGAATGGGAACAAATGGAGAACTAATTTGTCTTTGAGCCTGAAACAGTATTATATTTTATACAGTAATTTAAAGCAAATGAGAAAGGTGGAATTGTTGTTACTGAGAGCCAGTTTGACACTTGCAGAGTAAAACAATGGTGCTTGTTTTTTATCAGCTTGACAAATGTATGGACATATAGCACTAATAGTCCTTTGCAATACAAGAGTGTTCTGGAAAGAGTTGACTGCAGTTATAAAAGGAAGGCATGTTTGAGTCTGGTACTAGGAACATTTTAGATGATAGTACCACTGGCAGAACTGGTCGAATGGTTAGATTACAGATTAGCAAGTGTTCAGCTATTGTGCAGCTCTGTTACAGATAGTATCTGTGTATGT
>NC_056729.1:873233993-873351493 GCF_019279795.1 Protopterus annectens
CCTAGGGCATAATGTTCTGTAATTTAATATCATTTTACACTCCAATCTATTTAATTCCTCCCTAAAATTACCTCCCCTGGGTAAATGGGGACAGGCCGGGGCACTAAAAAATAAGCTTTTCGCAGATGTGCCATGTGCTGCTGAAAAATGTTCGGCTACAGGACTACATTGCAACCCACCTAGTGATGTAAGGACTGATGCCTAGTTTGGTGAGTTTATCAATGATACCTGAGTGGGGAATAGTATCAAAGGCCTTGGCCAGGTCGAAGTAGGCTGTATGCATTGCCTTACCCTCAACCACAGCCTTGGTGACTGCCTCGAAGAAGTCAACCAGGTTCAGCAGGCAGGATCTCCCCTTGATAAAGCCAAACTGTGTGGGGTCAAGAGTTTGGAGATTGCCTATATCTTTGTTAAGCAGGTCCATGATGATGCGCTCCATAGGTTCGGATACCGGGCTTGTCAGGTTAATGGGGCGATAGTTTCCAGGGTCTGTAGTTGCTCCCCCTTTATGGAGCGGGATGACTGTAGCAGTGCACCATTTGTTAGGGACATAGCCTGAGATAAGGCTGGGATTGAACAGGGCACACATATGTGGTGCCAGTTCATTTGTAGCTTATATAGGATGCAATCAGGGATATTATCAGGTCCAGTTGATGCTGTATTCTTGGCTTTGGACAATGCAGCTTTTACCTGTGCTGCAGAAATGGTGGGTACTAGGCTTTCATCTGGTATTGTGGTAGGGCCCTTGGGGGTGGAGGGGTGAAGTTGGCACTGAATCTGTTGGCCAGTATGTTGACTATATCTGTTGGCTCAGCATAGGAGGTGCCATTGTGCAATAACTCAAAGCAAATCTGGGTATTGCCTTTGAGGTTTTTGATATAGCTATATAAGGCTTTGTGGTTGGTTTTGGTGTCAGCTGCAAGTCTACCTTCATAGCTGGCTTTAGAAGATTTGATAAGGGATGTCAGCTTTTTGTTGAGACTGATAAGGGAGGTTTTCCAATCTTGTGACTTAATTTTTTCTGCAACAGTTTCTTCCTTCTGTTGTAGAGTTTATTGATGGCTGGGGACCACCAGATTGGCTTCCTTGTTTTGGAGGAGAGCATCTTAGTTCTATTTGGTATGGCAAGGTCCATTCATTTGTGTACATGCTCGTACAGTGCATTGATGTATGATTTGGCAGTTATGCAACTATTTTCCGTTGGCATGGGTGCCGAGAAGTTAGCCACCTCTGCTTTTAGAAGCCCAAAGTCAGCTTTAGAGAAGTTTTTTACGGTGGTCACCTTATCGGGGGGGGGGGGGGGTAGGTGAGATGGAGCTTTACACGGTGATCAGTTTGTAGTCAGATTTAACCAGGGAGGAAATGACTATAGGTGAAGAGCAGTGGTCTCCCATGTTGGTGATAACCAGGTCAAAGATGTTGCTTCCTCTAGTGGGGGTCAGAATGAGCTGGTTCAGGGCATTGAAACTGATAAATTCCAGAAAGCATTGAGCCTGTACATTGGAACTTGACTACTACTAGAATAAAGATAAAGTGAATGGTTTGTGCAGTGAAGCTGTCTTATTTTTTGTTTTTTTGCATAGTTAGTGCCTGTTTGTATATTTAGTTTATCAACAATGCCCGAATGAAGTATTGTGTCAAATGCCTTGGCCAGGTCAAGGTAGGCAGTGCGAACCATTTTTCCCTCATCCACTGCTTTGGTTACCTTATCAAAGAAGTCCACCAAGTTAAGTAGGCATGATCTGCCCTTGATGAAACCAAACAGGGTTGTGTCTGGTGTCTAGAGGTTTACTATATCTCTATTTATCATTTCCATGATAATTCTTTCCATGGGGTTTACATATAAGACTAGTGAGACTTATGTGTCTGTAGTTTCCAGGGTTTGTAGATGGCCCACCTTTCTGCAGAGGGATGACTGTTGCTGTTTTCCATTCATGAGGCATGAAGCCTGTTTGGAGGCTGCAGTTAAATAGTAATTCCAGAGGCCCTGATAGGTCATGTTTCATGCTATTTAGAAGGTATCCTGGGATATTGTCTGGGCCCATTGATGCAGTGTTCTTGGTCTTAGAGATACCATTAAGGACCTGTTCTCTAGTGATAGCAGGGGGAGTTATATTTGATGATATTTCCTGAGGGAAGGCTGACGGTGAGAGAGGGGTAAAGTTGGAGCTGAATTTATGTGCCAAGAGGTTTGCTATATCTTCTGGCTCAGTATAGGTGGCTTTATTTACATTTAGCTCTGCACACAATTGTGTATTGTGTTTGAGGTAGTGGACATAGCTAAAGAATGCTTTGTGATTGTCCTTGGCTTGGAAGTCCAAACTTGCCTCATATTTGCTTTTGTTAGACTTTATTTGTCCTCTGTGCTGGTTGTTTAGTTTGATGAAAGTGCTTTTATCCTGCTGGGTGCTGCACCTCCTAAATTTTGCCTTGGTTTTCTTCCTTCTGATATACAGCCTATTGATTTTGTGATTCCACCAGGGTGGCTTGTTTTTTGAGTTAGTTCTGTACATCTTCCTGCTGGGTACAGCTGCCTCTATGCAGCTATTAACATGCTTCTACAGGGTTTCTGTGAACAGTTCTGCATAGGTAGCAGTGTTCTCAGGTTCTGTGGGGCTTTTACCAGGTTATCACTTAACAGCAGGAGGTTAGCCATAGAGTAGTCCTTGAATATTCCAGGTTTTACTGAGTGTCCAGGTTTTATTTTTACTTCAAAGGAGACCATTTTGTGGTCTGACATTACCAGGGAAGACATTACAGTAGGGGGTATGTAGCCCTCTTCCATAGTAGTGAGTACCAGATCCAGTATGGTTGCACCCCTGGTTGGTGTACTGACTGTACCAGGGAGTTTGTGTTTACAAAAAACTGGAATCTCTGTGCCTGTACATTTGGAGTTGTATAGGATTTCCAGTTAATAGTGGGGTAATTAAAGTAACCCATAAATACAGTATTGGGTTGGATGGTTAGCGTTTCTAATTGTTTAAATACATGGTATGGGTTTCCTGAGTCATAGAGGGGGGCCTATACCTTGCAAGGAAGTGGTATTGGATATTGCCTATGATGATATGCCATGGAGCAGCTCAAGCATTGTCCTATTTGACCAGCCTTGAAGTACACTTATTTTGGATGTAAATAGCGACACCTCCACCTTTAGTCCCTACCTGTGAAGTAGCTGGACTAAATGTGTGGAAGGCACTATAACCTTGCACTGTTGGTGTGCTCTCTGCTCTTTAAACCATGTCTCAGCAACTGCACAGACACCATCATTCTCTAGGGTGAAGACAGCTTCTAGGTATTGGAGGTTTTGTTTGGACTCCTAGCAGTGAGCAGTAACACCTTTAGATTTTCTTGGTTTGGATTTGCTATGTCGGAAGTACTTTCAGTTTGGCATTGCCTAAAAAAAGGCACTATGAGGGAAGACAATGTTTAAGCTAATATTCTAAAGCCTAGAGGGGAGAGGTACAGACCATCCCTGGCAAAGCAGTGTGGTCTGTTGACCATCTCCTTCCATGGTGACAAATATTGCACCGCCTTAGAATGACACCAGAAACTAAGCCATATTCCAAATGGAGTATATACAGAAAATTTTGGACTCCCCTTCACACCCCCACTGTACTGTAAAAAGGACACTATTCTCTCCTTCTCCAACCATGATGTCTCACCTTGAAAAATTTCATGGAAAAAAATGACATTTCTCTCATGTCTCATTCTTCACATACCAATGGGTAGCAATGGACATCTCATCTGCATGATGAAATGTAAACTCTGGGCATATATGTTCTGTATTATTATGGTACCAATTGTACTTTAAGGTGTGGACCATGGTAGTTCTCCATTGCTTTATATGACCTTGACAATACATGTTCTACAGTGACTCCATTTTCACATGTTAAACATGATATAAAAATTCCCTCGCACCAGTATTCCTGGATGGCCTACATGTGCATGGAGCTGTTACAGAGGGTCAGACTTTTGTATAGTTTCGTGTAGAAATCTACACAATGTTTACCTACCGTGATCATCACACAAATTGAGCTATGTAGAATACAGACTTCTAGCCAGAATGGAGGTTCATCCAGTGTACTACCTGGTACAGTCAGCTCCCTTCCTCATCTGTGCAAATATTGATAGTTGTGCCCTGCCCTTCTGTAAATTGTTAGTTGGTTCATCTATGGGTATGCACATATGATTTTCCAAACACTGACACTCAGATGGAGTAGGCAGTATGGGGCAGGGAAATGACTCAATGATCTGCAGGAGGAGGGTCTTAAGGTGGTTGATGCAAGCATCCATCCTCTGAAAAATCATGTTCCCCACCCTGTCATTGTAAACATTGAGAGTATAAGTTCTCAACTCCACTGCAGATGATGTCCGGTCTGGGGAGGTGACCTGCAGATAAAGTTGACAATGGTGCCAAATGAGGGTGGATGGCATTCATTGTTGAGTAAGAGTCACATTTCTAGCTACTGTTGCATATACTTGTAAAATAAAAAGAAAAAAAACAACATAAAAACACACCAAAGTATGTAATGGAGGGAATAGTGACAGAGACTGGGAGAGAGAAATGCATACATACAATGAAAAAAGTGCATTATATATGTACTATTCCATTATAGCCTAATGGCTACTGTAGTCCAAACTACAACAAATGCTTCCTTCTTCATGAGCAGTGCTAACCTAATGTTCCATCCATATATAGGAATCTAACCAACACTGATAAGAACATGCTCTCTGAAAGGTAGTGCCTTAACCTGTTATGTTACTTTGATATCACCACTGCAGTCTGCACTCCAACAAGCACCAAACATCTAACACTCATATTGCAGGCATTTACCTATGCTACTCAGAGCTAAACTACTGGTAAAGGACAAATATCATGGTTACAGACAACAGCTATAAATATGTACAAACATATTCTGCAAAACGGATAACAGTGCACAGTTGAAAAAATAGTCAAATTGGTACTGTAACAAGCAGGTGCAGTTACCCTGGCACTTAGTAACACATTATATCCTCCTCCTGTGCAGCTGTGCATCTCTGCTATGTCTTCAGAGGCTATATAACGAAAACAGGTATATGTAAGCTTGTATATCACTCCCTGACATTACACTTCTCTTACTGAGAAGTACATAGTCTACATTTCTGGTGGTTTGGCTGAAAAGTTAGTCTCTCAATGGAAAAAGAGGTCAGGATCCCTTCTTTTAAGATAACTAAAATGATAGTGGCACTGCTTGCCAGCTTGCAAGATGCAGTTGCAGCAATGAGTGCCTTGGCCAAATAATTTCATACATCCATTCCCTTCATGCAATAAATAGTTCCTGTGGTCATGATAGAGGAAATGCTGGGAAATGTTATTTTTCTCTGCACAGCACCACTGAGTTGTGCAAACTGTATTACTCTCACTGGATATACTTGATTGCTGGTTAATATGTATGGCATCTCAATACTATGTCTGTGATCCAATTTGCGAGCTGATGTGAAATGTGAGATTACTCAGTTGTGTGTTCTGTGGTGGGTATACAATGGATGGTACTATAGCAGAATATTGGAAAAGTAGACTATGAGATGTGAAAAAATGGTGGCCATGTCTTTATTTCATTTCTCCAAATCATTTGGGTTTCTAATACCATGATGGGAATGGACTCTTTTCCTAAGTCAGGGTATAATCCAAGGTCATGAAATTAGTATTTTTTCAGTAAATGATATTAGCTAAAAGTGCTCTTTGCAGCACCTGCAATGTGCCCAGGAATGACTCCTTCTGCAATTCATATGAAATTACATGTATTGGTAGCATATCTAAATATTACTGTAGATTTTCTTTATTAGAACAATTGCTCCCACTACTTTTAAAATGGTCTGGGTATCTTTCCTCCACATTTCTTTAATTTCTGCCTGGAAATCTTGATATTTTATGATTTTGTGTCTCTGTACATGAGACACTGTAATTGTTAGGTGTAGCAGTTTCAGTGATCAACACTACTTTTGTCTTTTCTCATGGACTACTATATCTGGTTTTCTTGCATCTGTTTCTTGAATTGTTGGCAATGGGTGATCCCATGTAATGTGCATTTCATTGTTTTCTATAATGCTTTGTGTTTCATGTTTCCAGTACTTCTTAGCTACTTCTATGTTGTAGTGTTTGCACAATCACCGATGCAACAATCTTGGCATATTATTGTGCCTTTCAGTGTACAAGCCCTCTGCCATGTGTTTATCACACCCAACAAGAAAATGCATAACTGTTTCCAATTCTTTTTTTATTGAACCTGCATTTGCCTGTTTCTCCTACATGTTCAGTGGACTTTGTAAACCAATGTGCATGTAGTCCACTATCCTGGGTTGCCATTACTAACCTTTCATACTAGGTTTCAACTTATCTCTCCTTAACCATTCCTATGTCAAATCCTGATCAACATGAGGTTGTTCCAGGAGATCTCTATACTTGCCACTATATTTGTGGTTTATTCACATTTCTCTCCTTCTCATCTGATCCTTCTCCTTATATTTTCTCTTTTGGTTTTTGGCACATTCACTTGCTATCTTATTTTTATCTACTTCTGGTAAGATTTCCATTTCTACTTGTCACGTGAATGCTTCTGCTAAACTAAGTGGAGAGGTTATTTTAGACTTCCTTTTATGTTGCAAAACTTTTACTATTTTTGGATCCGATGATGTCAGCATATATATATATATATATATATATATATATATATATATATATATATATATATATATATATATATATATATATATATATATATATATAGTCTCTCAACTGTAGATCTATACATGTAATGCATTTGAAGGAAGTCCATACCTGCTTCAAAGCATGGAATATATACTTGGTATACACTGATTTGTATATACCATTTGATAAGCATGAAGCATTTTTCTTGTTTTTTGTCCAACTGATCAGTAGCATTTGGCTGCCAGTCAGTCACACCAAAACTGTAAGTTAAAACAGGAACAGCAAATTGGTTTATAGCTTGGATTTCATTCCAAGATGTCAAGGGTGTTTTCAGTATTAGTTTTAGTCTTCTGAAGTATTCCTTACTGAGTTTTATTTGCATTGGTTCAATCTTTATTGCCAATCTTTTAGCAGTTCTCAGATATTTATACACTGCTTTCTGCTCAAGTTCTATCACATCACATTCCTGTCCTATATTGATATTTTCTTGGTACTGCAACATTCCTGCTTTAAACACTGCTTTTGCACATTTATTAAGAACATATGTCATTCATATATCATCTGAGAAAGTTTTAACTACTTGCAATTCTGATTTCAGCTCATTATCTGATGAACTACACAGTGTTTAGTCATCCATAAAAAGTAAATGAGTTGTTTTCTGGGAGCCAAATTGTAACCAAAACTTAACGGATCAAGGGCAAGACAAATTAACAGTGTGACAAAGAATCTCCCTAAAATATTCCCATTTATATTTTTATTCCTGGGATAATAATTTGTAATTGCAAAGTTATTTGCCACTGTTTTCTGGTCACAGCAATGTAACTGATAAATGTAGGATATATGTTAAACAGTTGTAAACACTTCTTTATCTATGAATGTGGGATGTTGACAAATGCTTTTTTGTATTCTTCTTCTTCTGGCTTTTCCTGGTTAGGGGTTGCCACAGTGGATCACCTGTCTGCTAATGATTGGCAGTGGAGTTTTACAGTGTTGAATTGCCAGCCCAGTGCCCAACCTTCCACAGAAGGCACACACACGCACACGCTCACGCCTAGGGCCAATTTAGAGTGCCCAATCCACCTACAGCATGTCTTTGGGATGTGGAAGAAAACCAGAGCACCCAGAGGAAACCCATGTGACCACAGGGAAGATATGCAGACTCCTCATTGAAGGCACCCCAGCTGAGGATTGAACCAGAGAACCTCTTGCTGTGAGGCAGCAATGCTAACCACTGCACCACATTGGCCACCTGACTTTTTTGTATTCTATGCATGCCATACTTCGATTTTTCCCCCTTTTACAATTCTCTATTATGGCTTTATTTAGCAAACAGGTGATCCTTCTTTCCATATGACTGTTTTCTTACCATTTTGTTCTATTGCCATGACTGAGTTTTCTTCTAAATGACTATAAACTCTGTCCACATCAATTCCAGTATATAGTTTGTACATCTGCAGAAGTCATTGGTCTATAGTTTTTAAGATGGCTTACAGGTTCACTCTTAAGAAGGAGTTTTTCCTGTTGTTATCCAGGTCGGTGTCTGTTTCGGATGTGCATATAAGTAGTTCTTACTCAAGGTTAAATCTTTGTCTAAAGATGTTACTACTTACAGCCAAAAGTTAGGTACTGCAACTGGCCCTGGGTTTTTTAAATTATGAGTTTTTCTTCATTTTGTTTCAACTTCTCTGGCCGTTACCTCATCCCATTTCATATCCGTTACATTTGAAGAACTCCTTATTGTTTCTTTAAATTTATCTATCCATTCAGCATATTTGTTATGTTACACAGGGTCTTCATAAATATTTCTCCAAAGTGTGTTTATTTCATTTTTGTGTGTGTGTGTGCATGTGTGCGTGTGTGCGTGTGTGTGTGTGTGTGTGTGTGTGTGTGTGTGTGTGTGTGTGTGTGTGTGTGTGTGTGTGTGTGTGGTATTTCTATTCCTTTTGTTTTGTTTTCCAGTTCTTAATAAAACATCTTTGGTTCATCAGTGAATTACTTATTTTGTACTTTTCCTTTATATTTATCTGCATATCTTCTAAGTTTTTCTGCCTGTACTGATATCTTTAATTTATTATTTGCAATAGTGTATGATAAATCCTGCTCTTTTCTGATAATGTACATTGTTTTTTCATGATCTGTTCTCTCTTCAATATTCTTCTAGCAGTGACATTTCTTGTCTTAATTGCTTTAAGTTTTCTCTATTCAATGCTTCCATGATGACATTTTATTTCTCCCCTTCCTTTACCTTACAACTCTATATTTTTGTGGTAAGACTTTTATCTGATATCAATTTAGCTGCACAGTGATATATCCTATTTATTTCTGTTATATTGCATGAATTTTTATTAATAGTTTTGATTACTGTTTTCATATGTTGTATCAGATTTCTAACATTTTAGGTTGTAATCTATTTCTTTCATCTGTCTTAATATATCTATCCATCACTATTAAATCAAACAACTTTTCCCATAGATCATTTTCTTCTAAACTGAGGGCACATTGTTTGCTCTCTGTTTCCTGTGGGCATTTTACAGAAAGTTCCAGAATGTCTTCCTGTGAAATATCCTCTTCAGCTGCATCTTGCATTATACATTATTCCTTCATTATGGAGCTCATTGGCCCATCATAGGTTCATAGGTTCATACTAAGCTATCTGCCCTAGGGTATTTATAAGCCTAGCCAGAGTGTGTTTGGCTTTCGCCACCCATTTTAAATTAATTTTGCTATGCCCTTTTTCGAGGTTAGTATACTGTGCCTCTGTTTAACAGTGACACAGAAGTGATACACGGGGTAAACCTACGATCTCCCATCCACTCATCAAGATTCCTCTTGAAGAGAGTCAATGAGGGACTCTGCCAAACCTGGACTGGGATTTTATTCCAGAGTGAAGGGAGCTTCTGGGTTATGAATCTGTCCCTCCAGCATGTCCTATTTATTTCAGTGATGAGGTTCAAGTCTCTCGAGCGCGTAGCTCGATGGGATTTGGATTTTCTGAGGTGCAGCATGTCCATTAATTCCGGGTTGGACATGGCTTTATACGTCAGGCACAGATTGCCTCTGAGCAGGCGGTATGCCACTGAGTAGAGCTGGAGTTTCTTTAACCGGGCAGCATATGGCATCTGTTTGAGCCCTTTGATCCTCTTGGTGAGGTACTTTTGGGGTCTTTCCAGTTGCTGCAGGTGTCTGGTAAGGTATATCCCAAAAGGGGCATTGTACTCAATTATGGGCCTGATGAGGGATGAGTAAAGAGGCACGATGACCTCCCCTAATCTAGATGTGAATCCCTTCATGATTAGGTGGGCTATATAAAATGTTTTTCTAACCACTTTGGCCACGTGGTTGTCAAATGAGAGATTGCTATCAACTTGGGTCCCCAGGTCCCTAATTGCTTCTTCTGCACTTAATGGATTACCACCTATGCGGTAATTTGTGGGCACTTTGTTTTTGCTAAAGGGGATGACTATACACCTTTTGGCGTTTAGCTTGAGGCCATGGCTCTGGCATCAGTTGTCTGTTTCTATGAGGCCCTTTTGGAGGATGCTTGTGTCAGCTGGATAGTCGATTATGGCGCCCAGTTTGCAGTCATCTGCGAACTTGGTCAGCCACAGTCCTTCCGTGTTGGCCTGTACCTTCGAGAAATATATACCGAGCAAGTGAGGTCCCAGGACTGAGCCTTGTGGGACACCACTTGTAACTGGTTTGGAGTCTGACATGGCTCCAGCAATTCTAACCATGTGGGTTCTGTCCTTGAGCCAGTTTGCAACCCATCTAGTGACATAGGGGTTTATATTTAAGCTGGTGAGCTTATCTATAATGCCCGAGTGGGGTATTGTATCGAAGGCTTTTGCGAGGTCCAGGTAGGCTGTGTGGACCACCTTCCCCTCATCAATGGCCTTGGTGACTGTTTCAAAGAAATCAACCAGGTTTAAGAGGCAGGATCTTCCCTTAACAAAGCCGAACTGGGTAAGATCCAGTGTCTGTAGGTCCCCAATATCTTTATTTATGAGGTCCATGATGATCCTTTCCATAGCTTTGCAGACCAAGCTAGTCAGGCTTATGGGGCAATAGTTTTCAGGATGCACTGAGGCACCACCTTTGTGGAGAGGGACCACTGTTGCTGTACGCCACTCTTTGGTTACATATCCTGTAGTAAGGTTGAGATTGAACAGTAGTTTTATGTTTGGGTTTAGCTCTTCTTGGAGTTCATGTAGGACGCAGCCCAGGACACCGTCTGGTCCCATTGATGCTGTGTTTTTTGCTTTGGAGAGGGCAGCTCTTACCTGAGCATCTGAGATGTCAGGGGGGCAGCACTCTGCTGGGATAGATATTTGCCCTTTTGGTGAGGGGGGGGGAGTTTGCGCTGAACCTGTCAGCTAGGATGTTGGCAATGTCTGTGGGTTTGGTGTATTTTTTGTCATTGTGGATTAATTCTGAGCATATCTGGGAATTCCCACCCAGGTTCCTAACATAACTAAAGAAAGCCTTATGATTATCCTTAGTGTCCTGTGCAATTTTTCTCTCGAAGCTGGCCTTAGACGATTTTATGAGTGCCCTTAGTTTTTTGCTAATACTGATCAGAGATGCCTTCCCTTTTTGGGATTTTGCTCTATCATGTAGTAGCTTCCTCCTTCTATTGTATAGTTTGTTTATGGCTGGGGTCCACCAGATAGGACGTCTGCCTTTGGAGGATTGGGTCTTGGTTTTATTTGGGATTGCATGATCCATGCATTCCTGAAGGTGTTCATAGAATGCATTTATAAAGGATTCTGCGGTCTGGGCCGTATTTTCCACAGGCCCGGGGCTTTGAAGGATTCCACCTCGGTTTTGAGGAGTGTGAAATTTGCTTTAGAGAAGTTTTTCACTGTGGTTTTCAGGGCAGGGGGTGGAGTCGGGATGTGAATATCCAGTGAGATTAGTTTATGGTCTGATCTTACCAGTGAGGGATACACTTCTGGTCTGGAGCATAGAGTCCCCATGTTGGTGATGATCAGGTCCAGTATGTTTTCCCCTCTTGTGGGAGTGGTAACAAGTTGTTCCATAGCATTTGAGTTTATAAATTCTAGGAACTTTTGGTCTAGGGTGTTGGAGCTAGAGTAATGCTCCCAGTCTATGTTTGGGTAGTTGAAGTCACCCAATATAATGGTGTTTTGAGAGACCTTCATATTTTCCAGTGTTCTCAGGAAGGCCGAGTGGGGTTCCTTGGTTTGGGAGGGTGGTCTGTAGCAGGCTATAAACTGGAAGGCAGTTTTACCCACTGTTAGTTGCACATGGATAGTCTCTGATGCTTCGTGTTGTGCCACCAACCTGGAGGTGTGGGTATCTTTGACGAATATTGATACTCCCCCTCCTTTTGTGGTTCGGTCCACGTTTTGGGGCCAAAAAGCATGGTATGAGGTATAACCTGGTAGTGCTGGGATGCTCTCAGGAGCCTTGAACCAGGTTTCTGTTACTGCACAGATATCAATGTTCTCCATGCTAAGGAGAGTTTTGAATGCGTGCATCTTGAGGTTTAGACTTCTGGCATTGAGTAGCATTACTCTTAGTTTCTTATCCCTTGTGATACCTATGGAGGTGGGTTTGTCTTTTGAGCCTTGCCTAAAAAAGGCACTATGGGGGTAGCAAGAGCCTTTGCCAATATCCAAAAGCCCAGGGGTGACAGGTGCAAGCCATCCCTAGCGAAGCATCGTGGCTTGTCGAGCATGTCATCCTAGGCTGACAGGCATTGGATCCCCTTTGAATGACACGAATACTTAAGCCAATTGTTGAAATTGATCATCTTGTCTTCATATTGTGGCGTCATTCTTGGTGAGGGTAAGATGCTACTCAAGGTCAGGGTCATACCGGCCTGGGCTACATGCTCAGAGAGCTCCTCTATGTCTCTTTTCATGTAGTCCAGGGAGGTACGTCTCAGGTCATTCACACCAGCATGGACAATGACTGAGTCATATTTGTACTTGCCTTGAAGTGACCTGAGTGCTTGTGTTATGTGGCGGATCCTAGCGCCTGACAGGCAGCTCACCGTGACCTTCTCCTTGTTCAGCCTGGTGAGTGGGACGTCAGTGTGCCTGACGATAGAGTCACTTATTACAAGTGTATCAGGTGTGTTGTTTTGCCTTAAGGGCTGTGACTGTTCGGCACACTGGCTTTGTAAGCTATGTGTTGCATGTGTTTTGTTTTGGGGTAGCGGTTGCTTGGGTGTCTGCTTTGGAGGTCTCTGCTGCTTAGGCAGATTTTTATTTAGAGCCTCCTAGTATGTTTTTGTGTGTTTATGTGTTTGGTTTGCTGTCGTGGTAGGTCTATGTGAGACTGGAATTGTAGTGAGTGTGGTTTCCTTCTCCTCCTGACTGGTTTCGCCAGTACTGAGTTGAGAGAGCTTAGCCTCCAGTATGGCTATATGGTTGCATATCTCACATGTGTTGGAATTTGTTGGGAGGAGGAGAGGGTTGTCTGTGTACATGTGGCAGTTGTAACATTGCCTCAAGATTCCCAGATTCACCAGCTGGACCGGAGAGGAGATTGACAACTGACCTTTGGACATGCTAGAATAGTATTGGGAATTCCTTTATAATTGAAAAAAAGGGCCAATGGGGAATGAGGTACTCAAGGGGAGTTTGTGAGGGTGTAGTGCTTTTAATATTTTAGTGCTGACTTATATAATTGCTTTAGTGAGCAAGTGCCAGGTAACTTAAATGCAATGTGTTACAGGTAACTTAAATGCAAAAATGACAAACAGTAGCTTTCTTTCAAGTGAAACAAGGAAATAAGTACAGTAAGCAATGCAGATATCACTAGGGATCCACAGAAGCGCTGAAAAGCCCGCGTTTTAGGTGGAATTAGCGTTTCAGGGAAATAACAAGCAAACAAACAACAATCATTCCACAATATTTCCTGCATCAGACTTACCACTGTTTCCTGCCCCTTCCCTTGCTGTGCTCCTCCAGCAGAACTTTAATACTGGTTTTCTGCTGAAGACTCAAGAGCATCATCATGTGGCAATTGATGAGATACTGCATGTTCCACCTGTTTCTCCTTAATCTGAGGACTCATTGTTCCATCATGATGTGACGTTACCTGAGCAGAAGTCAAAGTAGCTACAATTGCAGAAAAGATCAAAGATAACAGATTATGTTGGTTTGGACATGTGCAGAAAAGTAGAAGACAATCTGGTGAGGAAGATTTGGGACAGACAGGAAGAAGGTAAGAGGAAGTGAGGATGTCCAGCAAAGATGTGGTTGGATTGTGTGAAAGAGGATCTACGACAGTCAGGCATGAGTTTTGAAGAAGGCAGGAGTGTGGCACTGAATCTAGAATGTTGGCGGCAACACAATACCTCGACCCCATGTAGAACAAATGGGAAAAAGGGGGCTGATGATGATGTTGATGATGTGCATTACCGGAGTTGGATTTCCTACACTAAATCCTTCACTGTACAGGTAATTTATAACTTCATTTTTTTTTAAGTTTTCCAAGTCTTTTGGGTTTCTAATATCATGACGGGAATGGACCCCATTCTTAAGTCAAAGTATGATTAAAGTTCATGAAATTAGTATTGTTTCAAACTTTGATGTCAGCCAGAAGTGCTATTTGCAGCACCTGCAGTGTGCCCAGTAATGACTCCTTCTGCCATTCATATGGGATTGCATGCATTGGTAACATGTCTAAATATGATTGTAGATTCATTTTTATAAGACCCATTGCTTCTACTACTATTGGAACTGTTTGAGTATCATTCTTCCACATTGGTCTCATTTCTGCTTGCAAATCCTGATATTTTATGACTTTGTGTCTCTCTGTAAGCAGCACACTGTAATCACTGGGTGTGGTAATTTCAATGATCAGTGCTACTTTTGTCTTCTTTTCATGGAACACTATATCCGGTTTTCTGTCATCTGTCTTTTGAACTGTTGGTAATGGGTGATCCTATGTGATGTAGATATCATCAATTTCTATGATGCTTTGTGGCACATGTTTTCAGTGTTTTTCAGTGTCTTCAATACCATAATGTTTGCACAATCCCCAGTGCAACAGTCTTGCCACGTTATTATGCCTTTTAGTATACAGTCCTTCTGCCATTAGTGTGTCACAACCAGCAACAAGGTGTGCATCTGTTTCCGATTCAATTTTACAAAACCTACATTTGTCTGTTTCTCTCACATGTTCAATGGACTTTGTAAACCACTGTGTATGTGGCCCACTATCTTGGGCCACCAGTATTAACCTTTCATCTCTTGGTTTGAATTTGCCTCTCCTTAATCATTCTTGCATTCACTTCTGATCAACATGAGGTTCTTCCAGAAGTTTTCTATACTTGTAACTATATTTATGCATTTTCCACATTTCTTGCCTTCTCATCTGGTCCTTCACCTTATATTCTTTTTTTTTTGTTTTTTGGAGCAATCAGTTGCTGCCTGATTTTTATCTACTTCTGGTTTGATTTCCCTTCCTGCTTGATGCTGATATTCCTCTGCTAGATTAAGCAGAGAATTCATCTTAGATTTATTTTCCTCATGTTTTCAAAAAATCACTACATTTGGGTCTTGTGAGGTCAGTAGATATGGGTGGAGTCCCATGATTGCAGATCTATACATGTAATCAATGTCAAGGAGGCCCATCCCTCCTTCAGAATGGGGAATATATAATCTTGGCATGCACTGATTTTTATAAATCATTTGGTAAGCATGAAGCATCCTTCTTGTTTTTCTGTCTAATCTATCCAACACATTTTGAGGCCAGTCAATCACTCCAAAACTGTAAGTTAGGACAGGAAGAGCAAATTGGTTATAGATTGGATTTTGTTCCTAGATGTCAAAGTTGTTTTTAGGATTAATTTAAGTCTTCAGACGTATTTCTTACTAAGTTTTATTCACATTTGTTCATGTTTTATTGTTGATCCTTCATCAGTTCCCAAATACTTATACACTCCCTCTTGCTCAAATTCTTTTATATCACATTCTTGTCCCAAACTGATGCTTTCTTGGTGCTGCAGTTTACCTGCTTTGAAGGTTGCTTTTGCACATTTATCAAGACCAAATGACATTATATCATCTGAAAAAGTTTTGTCAACTTGAAGTTGTGCTTTCAATTCCTCATCTGATGAGCTTTATACAGTTTTAAAACATCGACAAAGAGAAGATGAGAAGTCTTTATACTTTGTTGGTTTCTAGTAGCCAGATTATAGCCATGGCCTAAGCTGTTAAGTAGACAACTTAATGGGTTAAGGGCAAGGCAGAATAACAGCGGTGACAGAGAGTCACCCTGGAATATCCCCCTTTGAAATGTTATACTTGGAATAATACTTTGTCCCTTACTGTGGCTTAATTGCAAGGTGGTCTGCCACTGTTTCATGGTCACTGCAATGTAGCTGATCAGTGCAGGGTGTATCTTACATATTTTAATCACTCTTTTATCTATGAATGTGGGATACTATGAAATGTTTTTTTATAGTCAATCCATGCCATACTTAGATTCTTCCCCTTTTTACAGTTCTCCACTATGACTTTATTTAACAACAAATGATCCTTTGTTCCATATGACTTTCTTTTATTGCCCTTTTGTTCTACTGCCATAATTGAGTTTTCTTCTAACAGACAATAAACTCTGTCATTATCAATTTCAGTGTATAGTTTATATGTCATCAGAAGGCAAGTTATTGGTCTTTAGTTTTTAGGGTAACTTGCAAGTTCACTCTTAAGTAGTAGCATTGTTTTTCCTGATGTTAGCCAGGTTGGTGTCTGTTCAGGGTGTGCATATAAATAGTTATTACTCATAGCTAAATCTTCGTCCAAAGATGTTAATACTTTTAACCAGAAGTTATGCACTGCATCTGGGTCTGGGATTTTCCATTTGATGTCTTTTCTTAACCTTGTTTCATTCTCTCTGGCTGTACTTCATCACATTTCATATTTTGTATCTTTAAACTTCTTTTTCATTCTTTTACTTCTTCTTATCCATTTAACATTGTTGTTATGTTCCACAGGATCTTCATAAATACTTCTCCAAAATGTATCTATTTCTTCTTTTTTTGGTGGTCTTTCAATTCCTTTTATTTTATTTCCCAACTCTCTATAGAACCTTTTTGGGTCATCAATAAATTTCTTATTTTGTACTTTTCTTTTATATTTGCCTGTGTATCTTCTTAGTTTTTCCACCTGTGCTGATATTTTTAGCTTGTTATTTGCGATAGTGCATGATAGATCCCGGTCTGTTCTAATAGTGTGCATTGCTTTTATTACGTCTATCTTTCTTAGTATTTTTCTTGATCTGTGCCCTCTTCTATATTCTTCTAACAGTGTCACTTCTTGTCTTAACTGCTTTATAGTTTTCTCTGTTCGATAAATCCATGATGGTATTCGCTTTTTCCCCTTCCCTTCCCTCACTACCCTGTGTTCTTGCAGTAGGACTTTATCAGTTATTAATTTAGCTGCAAAATAATATATCCTGTTTACTTTTACTATATCGCATGGATCTCTATGGACAATCCTAATTACTGTGTTCATTTGTTTTATCAAACTTCTGACATTTTGGGTTTTATTGACCTTCTGCTGTTTTTCTTTCATTGGTCTTAATATGTCTATCTATCTGCATCAAATCAAACAATTCTTCTCTAGCTTGTTTTCTTCTAAACTGAGAGCACATTTTTTATTTTCCATTTCCTGTGTATTCTGTAGAAAGTTCTATAGCATCTTCTTGTGGCACATTTTCTTCAATTTCATCCTGTGCCATCTGTTGCTCTGTCATATGAGAACTAACTGGCCTATCACTGCTGAACACTGACTTTATCAGAGTTTCCACAGTTTCTTGTTCCTTCACTTGCTGTCCAGCTTCAAGTGAACGTTTATACTGGTTTCCTGTGGAAGGCTCCAAAATTTCTTCATATGGCATTTAACCAATTGCTTCCCATTCCACTAGTTTCTCCTTAATTTGGATATCCATTGCTGTATCCTGTTGTTGTACTTTCTGAACTAGGTTTTTTACACTGAATCCTTCACTCTGCAGGTACTCCATAACCTCAGTATCTATTTCTTTAACTTCTCCATTACTAATCTCCTTTTCTACTTTTCCTCTTTGTCTTCTGATTTTTTTGTATTGTAAAGTTTTCCACATCTGGATTCCTTTGCCTGCATTTTTCTTCAAGTATTTTGGTGCTGCTCTTTTTGTATTGGTTTGTTTTGCTTTCTCCTTTGCATAAATATTACACCATATTAAATCTCTTTTTCTTTCCCATGTCCATATTTCTTCTTCAGATGTCTCCTGATCTTCCTGCTTCTCCTTACTTTGTGAACTCACTCCATTTGCTGTGATGTAACCTGTATTAGACCTTCTACACCACATCCTTCACTACACAGGCACTCCATAACTTCATATTCTATTTTTTAACTTACACTTTACTAATCTTCTTTTTTACATTCCCTCTTTGACATATTATTGTCTTTATTGTGAAATTGTCCATATCTGGATGCCTTTGCCTGTATTTCTCTTTGAATATCTTTGGAACTGCTTTCTTTATATTGATTAATTTGGCTTTCTCCTTTGTATAAATATTAACTTTACTGTGTGGCATGGCTTATAAGCCATGAATACAATATGTTCTACAGTGATTCTATTCCAAGTAGGTATAGAGTGGAACCATATGTGCCATTTTGCTAACATCACTAGGTGAGTACATGAAGCCATATAAAATTGGAAGTGATATTATTTTCTGAGTAAGTACAATGTGGAAAAAGAACAATTCTGTCATTATTGAGCTAAACCCTCAAAAACCTCCATAAAAATCATGCTCCAATCTGATCCAAATTAGTGTACTATAAATAGCACCTGCAGAGGGTCCCATCATGCTTTGTAAGACATTCTAGATCTGCACTTGCTGAATTTGCTAAACTTGCTGGAGACAGTAAGTACCTGTTAAATCAATATTCCTATTTGTTCAAAATGAATGCACCTGTTTTCATGGAAGAAGTTATTGTTAGATGTAAAGCATTGCTTAGTTAATAGTACTTGATTTTAAGAATAGGCAGTGCCTATAAAGAAGGAAGAGTATCCATTAAATCACAGATTTAGATTACAGGATTTATCGTTGCTGAGGGGAGGCATGTTCAGTTTATAAGAGGATGTTTATGGCCCTTTGTCTACACAAACATAAGTTTATTGTTCGGTCTATATAACCACTGCTATGATGTGCAATCCTAGCAGTTTCTACCTATGCCCTACATGGGAAATGTTTGTACATTAGCCCTGAATATGACAGGTGCCACTGTGGCATGTTCTGAGGAAGGTTGTGTATTGTAGACTACAAACCCAAAAGTAGCATAACATATTTGTGGGGGAAAATGCCATGACAGGAAACTATTTTTGTGCAGGTGCCTTCCATCTTTGTGATGGATACTACTTCTACATAAGGAAAATAATGAAATACATAGCACTAGCACTAATAACCTATACACGGAGGGTGGTATACTACATATGAGTAGCTGTAGCTGCAGTACACTGTGTCATACTCAGGCAGTGCACTCTTTATCCACATTAATAACATGTTCAGTAAGGCTAACAGCCATTAAGAGCACTTTTTCAGAGACTGAAAATGAAGTTCTGCTGCAGGCCCTCCATCACTGTGGATAACATCTGTTTATGAAGGAGGGTGCTGACCAGGCATATACAGACTATGCCTGGCAGGATATTGTTGTGGACCTTAATGCCATGGATGGACTAGACTTTACTTATGAGCAGGTGACACTCTAGGCCACTGACATTGCACGGGATACTATGAAGCATGGTGAAGAACTTATATGAGAAGGAAGGGCCATGAGAAGAGGACCTTCTTTGGAGCAGCCTTGGAAAGAGGCAGAGGAATTTATTGCACCTCTCAGACAGGGAATGGATTTCTTACAGCCCCACAACGTGTTGTTGAATCTTGAAGCTGAGCTGCAGAATGGCCTAAGGGTATCCATGGGTATTGATATGCCTGTAGTACACTCAGGTAGTATGTCCACCAGATCCCCTATCCACACCATGTATGCAACCTCTGTACATGAGGGCAGACATTATACACATGCATGCAACACATGCAGGACAAATTATTCCAGACATTTACAGTAAGGGCACTGTAACTCCCCCTGTGGCACAGACATCAGTGTCTATCACAAGCTCCATAGGTAATTGGAACAGATGGGTATGAGTACTGCTACATGTCAATGGCATGTGTACCACACTCCATCTGAACTAGCTGTGTTGATGCATGCCACCTAATCAATGTGGAGAACCATCTTGGTGGCAGAGGCTAGTGTCACTTCAGCTTTTGTGGACATGGTAGGTGCACCACAAGGTATGTAGGATATTTGCTGGGGGTGCAGGTCTTCACATAGATGATATCTTTGAAAGAACTGAGCACATACTGTCTCAAAGTGGGTCCTCACATGTTTATGCTGCCTGAAGCAGACATGTTAACTGCAGCAGATCCACACATGGCAACCATTGTGGATATGGACAGCCACGGTCACTGTCACAAAGAGGTAGCATCAGTTGTGGAGATAGCTACAGCCAGCAGAAGGTATCCCACAGGTCATGGCCTGTCTGATTATGGGAGATGTTCATGGTCCACAGTATATAAGTATATATTTATTTTATTACATTTATTATAAACATTTATAGTTAATTTTAATATTTACAGCTTTATAAAATTTTTTATACATTAAGTAATGTTCTTATTCAATAAGGAACTTTTAATTTATATTTTTAAAAAAATTCTCTCAAATGTTTTTTTGAACAATGTCTTTTTAACTGTTTATTAGATTAATTAATCAAGATATCATGTGACTACAAGTGTTACATTTAAATCCATGTTACACTGTTTCCTTTTTATCTTGATAAAGCCTGGTATTAACCAGGCGAAAGCACTTGATTTACTTGGTTTTGTGGTCAAATAAAAGTCTTCGTTTTCATTTATCATCACTTTTTGTTGGCTGATTCTCCTTTCCATGGATTCTGTTTGGATTTAATAGTTTTTTGGACTTTTGTACTCATTTCAT
This sequence comes from Protopterus annectens, assembly GCF_019279795.1. Lineage (NCBI taxonomy): Eukaryota > Metazoa > Chordata > Ceratodontiformes > Protopteridae > Protopterus > Protopterus annectens. Next base: position 873,254,703 of record NC_056729.1, read on the forward strand.
GGACCACAGTAACCAGGGGCATGGCACTACCTATGAGACTACTGGCAGGGACAGCTTCCATTGGCAGGGTTGAACATGGGGTGCTGCTCACCATTCATGCATGTCCTGGACCCATCCACAGCACTGGGGCACACTGCTGCAACTACTGCAGAGGCTGTGTCTCAGCAACACACACAGACACACACACACATGCACACACACACACACACACACACACACACACACACACACACACACACACACACACACACACACACACACACACACAGTCTGTTCTGCTTCATGCACACATTCACTCACACACACAGAGAGAAATATAAACACACTCACATTCACACATGCACACATTCACTTTTTTTCACCTCCTTCCTAAAGGTTTCGGTACCAAATGATCCACGGCTCGATGGTTGGGGACCGCTGTACTAAAGCATATAACTTCTTCCCACTCAAAAATCCCTCTACATCTGTTGTATTCCTCTTTTTTCTATACCCACCTGTCACTTCCCTTTCCTTTCCTGTAATGCCGTCTCTAGTCTCTTTCTGGCTGTATCCTTTTGTTTTCACATCTATTGTCCACTCCCTTATAAAGTAATCAATATATTGCTCTCAGTTCAAGTCACTTCACCTGCTCAAAGGACATACATTTTCCTCTCTAATCTCCTTTTTGAATTTGTTCTATGAATCTCAACTTTTTTTTTTATCCCAGTCTCTTAATACCCTCCAAAAATACTTGTTGTTGCTGCCTGTCAATTAGTGAAGGTTAGTGTAATGGTTAAGCTATTTACCTCACAGTCAGAAGTTACAGGGTTTGATTCTCACCTTTGAAGAGGAAATTGGTCAGGCTTAAAATGACCCACAAGGGAAGCTAGATTAGTAATTACCTATAAACCTATAAGTATGATTCCAGTCATGTTTGTTCCTTTCAATCTCGCCTCTCTTTCATAAAATTTTGAATTCCTATTTCTTTTGCTGTCTTTGTTTTTTTAAAATATTTCTCCCCTTCTATGATTATCCTTCAAGACCATTCATCTAGTCACATCATTCTCCAAGCCTTTCAGCTTTTGCTTGTCATCCAGTGCTACAGTGTACTTCTTAAACTAAAGCATACTCTACTCTTTTATTTCCTTTCAGGCCATCACTCTCCCTTACCTAACCTACTTTTTCTTCCTCTCCATACAAATCTATAACTTGTTTTCTGTAATCCCCTTAGTCATACTGCTATTGGTTTGATCTGCATATTTCTATAATCCCCCTAGTCATACTGCTATTGGTTTGATCTGCACATGGCTCAGCATGTTGATTACTAATGGTAGCACCATCACTATTATCACTTCAATTCTTCCCACTCAGTTTACTATCTCCACTGGGCCATTTGCCCAGCATTCCCTGTATTGTGTCAATTAACTTATCCAAATTTTCCGCTATCCGATCCTTATGTGTAATGCTTTTTAAGATGGTATTGAACTAGCATCTCTTATGCAGCATCCACTAATAACATAAAATCATTAGCATATCTCTTCCTTTTTTTCTTCTGCTTTAGGGTCTTCATTATAAAGTTCCAACTTACTGAGTCAGAAGATTTCTGAATATCCATGATTACCAGCAGTGTCCCTTTTACTGTTTTTCTGTCACATCAGCTCATTAAATTTAACACTAGTCTCCAATGATTTGCAGAAGTCCCACCTTTCATTAAAAAAAAAAAAAATTATTTGTCACTCCCACCACTAATTATGGCAGTAAAGCATCAAATCTACCTGCATATATACTAGCCATAGTCTTCATGTCACTATTGCATAAAGAAACCGATCTATAATTTGATGGGCACTTCTCCTCAATCTCCCCATATAACACCACCATCTCTGCCTGCTACATTCTAACGTCTCTTCTTCCACTGTTATATTAAACAGATTTGCCTGATAACTCTTCTACCTGCATTTTTACCAAAATGAAATAAACAGGAAGCCATTTGAACTACCTGATTTACATGTTATTGTGTGTCTACTATCTCTCTCTCATGATCTCTTCTTTGCACATCCCTTACCTGTCTCCCTCTTCAAGTTTTGGCCCTTTCTCTTCCTCCAGCTTTATCCTACCTCACTGTATTTTTGCCTATAGTGCCTTGTAGAATTTCCTAAACTCCTCATCACTTTATTCTGAATAACTCTCTTATCTTGCTCTATTTCTTCTACAGCCACACATTCTATTTTCTATAAACTATTATATTTGTATATTAATAGCTTCACATCTTATTTCTAGTCCCTTTATTCTATTTCTCTATTTCTCTTCATATCTCCATTCAGCTACAGTTCTGCCTGTATCTGTTCTTCTAGTTCCTTTAAACCTTCATCAAGCTAATTGACCCTCTCCACCCTAGCCAGTGCTTCCCCCTTGGTTGAGCTTTCCTTCCTTTTATTCATATGTACCCCCTCTCTCTATAACTCCCCTATCCAATTTTCTCATTATCTGTTTTGATGTTCTCTATGCTCCATCATGTGCACTCTCCAATCAACCCCCATTCAGTCTCACTCCTTAAATCCTACGTTTCCCTTTTCTGATTTTCTTTGATCTACCGACCTATTCATCTTTTGTACCTGCTCTACCAGATCTGATCCAAACCACTCTACTTACTCAAATCCAGTCTCCAACTCTCCTGTGCTTACTTATAACATCTACATAACCTTTTAAGCAAAGAGTGATCTAACACACAGTTGTCTTACACACACACACACACACACACACGTCTATATATATATATATATATATATATATATATATATATATATATATATATGTGTGTGTGTGTGTGTGTGTGTGTGTGTCCATACATCTAAAATTCCTCTCCATTTCATGCATTTCCTTAAACTTTTCTGACATTTTACAATACATTCTTTCTATATAACTTATCAAATCCTATCAAATCTTTGCTCTAAGAACATATTGAAATATCTGGCCCAAATTACTTTACCTTCTCTATATCTCTCTGTCCTTCAGTTGCCCCTTCACTGCTTCATCTTCATTCAAGCCATAATAGGATCCCTCTACAACTCTCCTGTCTATAAATATACTTATATAGATCCCACCCACTTACCACTCATCCCTGTCACACTCTATTCCCAGCATTAACCTTCTCCCTCTTTCAGTATTTTTTTCCACTTATTCCTGTGCATCCTGGAACATAATATATCCATACCCATTTATAGCTTTTCTTTTGCATCTTCCCCATCACTGTTTGATAAGCTTAGTTTCTGTAGTCATAGTATGTCCACTCTTCCCTCTTGATTCTATCCAGTATAGGCTATCTTTTTATAGAATTCTTCCAAACCCTACATTCCAACTCATTACCCAGAATCCCCCACCCCCAACCTAATCTACTTTACAAACTATGCCAAGCATCTTCGGGGAAGTCACAGGGGTGCACCAGTGCAGTCTTCTCCCTGGAAAAGATGAGTCATTGTTGTTGCTACCATTCATGTGCCTTAACAATGACTTGAACAATGCTCCCTAGATAATATCATCCCCAATTGCTTCTGGCTCATCCAGTTATATCTTTGTTTTCTGCTAAATCAGTAGTCCTTCCCCCAGTCAGCCTCATGACTTTGGTGAGGAAACATCAAAAACTTTCACATTCTGGACCTCTTCCACACTGCTTACAATCACATTGTATGTGTAGGCAGTACAGATGATTTGGACTAGGTAATCTGTTGCATACATATTCTAACTCTACAATTTTCTAAAAAAAGTGCAATAGTTTGCATAAATATATATTAACTTGTCATAATGTATGCATTAATAACTCAACAGTGATTGCTGTCAGACCTCAAACTGATTTAACTTTGCTTCCCACTCACCTATGTTAATCACCCTCCTACTCTGACAGACTAATGAAAATATTACTTTACCTTTAAGTTTCACTACTTAGTAGACAATATATTTTAAGCATACCTAGACCATAGTTACATAATATGGAACATGTTTAACTCCTAGATTTTTGTTTACAAGATATAGCTCTTTCCCTACAATTGCTGCTTGAAGGCTTATTGTGTCTGTTATTCTAAAAGTGACTTAGTTCTGGTTTAAGCACTTGGGCTTCAAACCAATTATTTTACATTAAGAAGGTTTGTTGTCTACATTTTTGTGGGAGGAGAGAGTAGCCACTGCCCTTCTAAGTTGGGAATTGCTGATTGAAGGCTTATTGTGCCTGTTATTCTAAATGTCTTTGTACTTGTTTAAGCTCAATTAACCAGAACTGCTCTGCGTTTGATGTATTTTGAGAGAGGTCCGGAGTGTTTCTGCTTGAAGCCATCCAAAGCTAATAACAAGAAATTAAGTTTAAAACTGATTTGCACTTTTTTTCTGTATTTCACTATTTTACTGCATTAATTTGTGCTTTTTGACTGTTTTTACTGTTTGCGCCTTCTCATTACTTGCGCTAGTTTTGTACTAAAATATTGCTTAGTTAGTGTAGACTAGATCCAGACTTGCTGAATTTCATACATGAACTCAATCCATCCATCTTACATTAAGAACAGCTCCCCTGCACCCTTGTGAAGAAGAGTGTGAATATAGCCTTGTCTGACCTCGGGATTGCAGGAGGAAGGATCATTGTGTGATGTCCTGTTGGCAGACTAGTTTAAAACTGTTAATTTCACCTGTATATAAGCCTAGTATTTGCATGTTTTTTGTCTCAATTCAGCAGAGCTGCTCTGCATTTGGCTTCCTTTGTCAGAGGTCCAGAGTGGTTCCTGCTTGAATCCATGCCATCCAAAGCTAAGAAAAAGAAATTAAGCTTATTTTGAGTTTGATCTGCATTTTTTCATATGTATTTTACTATTTTACTGGATTAATGTGTGCCTTTTTGACTATTTTTTACTGCTTCTGGCATTATTTGCACTCTTTTTACACTGATATGTTGCTTAGTTAGTATAGACTAGATCAAGACTTGTTGAATATAGCCTGTTTTTTCACACACTTGAACTCAAATCCTGCCCTCTTACATTAAGAAGGGCTCCCCTGCACCCTTATGGCAGAAGAGTATGGATATTGCCTTGTCTGACCTGGGGATTGCTGGAGGAAAGATCATTGTGTGATTTCCTATTGGTGTACTACTTTAAAACTGTTTAATTTTGCCTGTATATAAACCTCGAGTTTGCACATAGCTGCACACCATGCAATGGGGGTCAACAATGCTTTGTATAGACGCAAATGCCTAGAAACTATTTTTTCCTAGGCACCAGTCAGTGAAACCCTCCCAGGTTCCTTGCTGCTGTGCAGGCAATGCAGCTGCACACTGCTGGACTGCAGGCAACTCAGCTGAACACTGAGCAGTGTCGCCCCACTTTTTTTCATTCCTGATGTTCTATAGAATAAGTCCCCTTGTTAATCCCAGAGTAATAGCTGATCTAATTTGCCCTCTCACAAATTAGTATTTAAAAATTACCTGCTACTATGGACAGTCAGTTTCCCAACATTTCTCCAGCCAGTCTGATTGACATGAGCATTCAGAAGCAATGTAGCAATTGCCTTATGTATACCGACAACCACTTGCTCCTAAAGCAAACAAATACAGTATGTAAAAGATGTAACTATACCATGAAAATAGAATCAATCCTCTCATGTAACAATAAACAAGACATCAAACAGGTTGTCAGCATACACACCTCTCCACTCACAAAAGATAAAGTTAAAACCCACATGTGGCAATAGGAGGTACTGCCAGCACGGCTAGCTGGAATTTTGTAAATAATTATACATTTGTGAATAACAAACTGATTTATACAAGATGATTGTGTTAAAAATGTATTAGAACTGTATGTCATGTATATCAAACTGATTTGTATAGATGTTCATGTTGAAAAGGCATTTATAAAGTGCTTGTGTTTGAAATGTATCCACAGTGTGCCCTACTGGAGAGAACAGAAATGTACATGCACTGTTGTAACTTTATAAATGTATACGTTTTAACAGAGGAAACTGGCAGACAGAAGGTTAACCTCATTCCAACAAACTTTAAGATCTATCTGAAATTAAGTCAATTTACAGGCTAGGCCATAAAGATGCTATCTCACAGGTTTCAATGCAGCCAGAGACACAAAGTCTGTACTAGGAAGCTTTCTGCATTCTCTTTACTAGTCTGGAGGCATGATGGTATGAAATTGTTTTATGACTTCCAGCACCTACTACACATTTGAGCAAAAGCCCTTGTGTGCGTATTTTTACAGGTAGATGTGAAATCCTGCCAGCTTCCAGCAATGAAGGTTTGCTTGAGAACCTAGAAATCAGATGACCAGAAGTAATGTCATTTCTGCAAGCTATCCCAGATTTAATATTTTAGATATTATTTTGAGAAGTGTCTTAGTGAGACAGAGCAGTCTGCATTCTGTCTAGGAACTGAGAATAAGTAGGACCATTCACCACATCACCTGCCTTTCTCTGTTAATTAAGTAGGGAATAGTAATTCTCTTAGATTCAGTCAGAAATATAGTGAAGGTTAGTTCAGATGTTGTTTTTCTTTATTTGTCTGGGCCTGTTCTTCAATGCCATTTTAAATATCCCTGTGATTCTGAATTGTGATGTCATTGTGACTATATACTTAGTATTTTATTATTCTTTTATTATTATTAAATATATTTAAACCTTTCATTGTGTCTGATCTTTGTAGAGATATTTAAGTTTTAAGAGTACTTGCATATTTATGTGGTGACACTGCGTGGGCCACTCATAATAACCTTGCTCTTGATCAAACTATCATTTATGTTAATAGCAATTTCACCCAGTATATTGGGTACTCTTGTAAGGGCCTTAAAGTAGTTGGCAAGGGGTTCTGGTGGCAGTGATCTCTACCTCTGGGCAAGAGGGGCATAGCTATCAAACCTGTGCCAGCCTTTCCCAGGTGTGCGTGTGTGTGTGTGTGTGTGTGTGTGTGTGTGTGTGTGTGTGTGTGTGTGTGCAAATCAAATCTGAAAGAGTGTGTGCATATGTGTGTGTGTGTGTGTGTGTGTGTGTGTGTGTGTCAGCTACTTGGGCAGGGACAGGAAGCACTGGTGCAACAGAGAGAGTGTTGGAGGACTTGGGGGGGGGGGTTCTTATTGGGGATATGAAGAAAGCTAGAGGAGCCATTCCCAGACTGACTGTGTTTCCTTTGTATTCTTAAGAGAAATTGAGCTTGATTGTGCTTGATGCAGAGAACTGCATTTGGGGATACTGTGTGTGTACCTGTTATCCTCCCAGTGAACATCGCCCACTGGTGCCAGTGGTGAGGATTGGAGCTCCTTGATTACTGTCCCAGAGGTTGGAGGGTCATCGCACCACATACATGGGGTACTCAGCAAGAGCTTACCAACTGACCACAGACTTCCCAAGCACAAACAACCTACACATACTAGTCACAAACAGAATCCATCATTAGACATGACAACAGACATAGTATCTCAACAATTAAGTCCCTAAGGTAAAACACCTCAAAACCTAATGTCCAAGTCATAGGCAACTCAATAGTGAGACACTCAGATGTCCACATCACCATGTCAGACAAGGAGAAGGTTACAGTCAGCCACCTGTCAGGTGCCAGGATCTGTCACATCATGCATGCACTCAAGTCACTCGGCAACAATTACCGTTATAACTCTGTCATAGTACATATTGAAGTGAATGACTTGAGATGTACCTCTCTGGACTATATGAGGAGAGACATGACTGAACTCTCAGATTATGTGTCCCAGGCAGGTATGACTCTAGCACTAAGCAGCATTCTGCCTTCATCTAGGTTGATGCCGCAATTTGTTTGTGTCTTTCGGCTTTTTCCAGTTAGGGGTCACCACACCGGAACTCTGGTCCGCTAATGATTGGCAGTAGATTTTTACGTGCTGGCTTGCCGGGCCTAATGCACAACCTTCAACGAAGGAATGCCCATTCACGCATGTCGCCACACAGAAGATGCTCTAACTGAGAATTGAACGGGCAACGTCTGACTGTGAGGTGACAATGTTACTGCAGCACCACCACCGCAGTTTTAGGATGATGCCACAATACAGACAAAAAATGATTGATTTAAATAATTGTCTTAGTTTCTGGTGTCATTCCGGGGGGATCCAGTATCTGACAGCCTAGGAAGACATGGTTGACAGACCACACTGCTTTGCCAGAGATGTTCTTCACCTGTCTCTTTAATGCTTTTGGATAATGGCAAAGATGCTTGCATCCCCAAATAGTGCCTTTTTTAGGCGATGTCAAAACAACAAAACTTTCAAAGTAAAGAAATCCACTAGAGACAAACTCAAGGTCATGCTGCTTAAGTACCAGGAGCCTAAACAGGAAACTGCACTCCCTGGAAGCACTCCTTACCTTGGAAGATGCTGATGTCCATGCAGTCACTGAGACTTGATTCAAGGACACAGAGAGCACCCCAGCCATACAAGGCTATAATGCCTTTCACATGTTCAGACCTCAAAACAAGCGTGAAAGAACCAAAGGTGAAGGTGTATCCATCTTCATTAAATCCAAACACACCTAAAGACTGGTAAAACAGTATGACTCTCTTGAGTTACTTCAAGTCCAAATAACTATAGGCAAAATACCCTATGACATCATCACTGCAGGTCCCCTCACCATGAACCTGGAGAAGCACATCACCTACCTGGACTTCCTAAAGTTACTCAGTATACAGCCAAATACTTTGGTCATGGGAGATTTCAACTATCCTTCCATCAATTGGCCAGCTTACACCAGCACAAACATGATCTCTCTGAGGTCCCTGGATTTTAATTCATTGCCCTGGAGCAGTTGGCCTGCACTCTAGCAATTGGCTCTAATGTTTTAGACCTAGTGCTCACCAACATGGGGGGGGGGGTCACTGCACTACACCCTGTGTGTTGCCCTCCCTGGTAAGATCAGACCATAAAGTAGTCTCATCTGAAGTAAAAATCAGATCTGACACCCCAACAGGAGCAAAAAAATCTGAAAAACTTCTTCAAAGCAAACTATAGCCTACTAAGTGATGGTATAGAGTTTCAAAGCCCTTGCTATCACAGCCAACAATGATTTCTATGCAGAAGAGTACACAAATGTCCTATATAGCCACGTGAACAAATGTATTGACTCAGCTGTACCTGACAGGACTAAAACCAGTAAGTGTAAATAAGTTATAAAACAAAAGAAAGAAACTGATATTTAAGAAACAAGAGGGGACTTACTCAACAGAGGAAGAATACCATCCACAGATTGAACAAGCAAATCAGATATCTTGGAAAGTCCTTTAAGGCTAGTTATGAGACTAAATTAGCATCCTTAGCTAAAGACAAGCATAAGGCATTCTATACCTATGTCGGAAACCTAAAATGGAATATCCAGCTGTTTGCTGAACTTATACATGATGGTACCACTCACAGTGAACCTGAGGAAATTGCCAAACTGCTAGTTGACAGATTTGGAAATAACTTCACCCCCCTGTCCCCACCAACCTTACCCTAAAGCATTTCTGACACCAGTCCTCTACCGAGTATCTCCAAAGAACAGGTCATACATGCACTCTACAAGGCCAAAAGCACGGCCTCTATGAGATCAGATAACATCCCAGGTTGCTTACTATTCAATCTAAAACAAAACCTAGCAAATCCACTTGGCGCTCTCTTTAATCATAGACTGAGCACTGGCTTGTTCTGAATGAGTGGAGAACAGCGACAGTAATCCCCTTGCACAAAGGTGGGGGGGGTTCATCAATGGACCCAGGAAACTATTGACCCATAAGCCTAACCAGCTTTATCTGCAAGGCCATTGAAAGAATCATAATGGACCTTATCAACAAGGACACAGGTGACCTTCAAACTCTTGACCTCACCCAATCTGGTTTCGTCAAGGGTAGATCTCACTTATTAAACATGGTGGACTTCTTTGAGAATGTCACCAAAGCCCTGGATGAGGACAAAGTAGTACATACCGCCTATCTTGATTTAGCCAAGGCTTTTGAAACAGGGATCATTTAGAAACTCTCTCTTTCTCTGTAAAAGATGGGAAGTCAACCTCCATCAGTAGACCAGTTACCAGTGGGGTACCACAAGGATCTATGCTGAGCCCTCTACTGTTTGGAATCTATTTCTTTGAGGTCCAGGCAAAAGTAGATGGCCTATGGCTTACTAAGTCTGCAGATGACTGCAAACTGGGCACAGTCACCGAGTCCCCCAACGATGTAAACATATTACAGAATGGGCTGATGCAGACAAATGATTGGTGCCAAAGTCATGGACTAAAACTAAAAGCAAAAAAAAAATGCCTCATTATCCCCTTTGGCAGAGAAGTAGCCCCTGCTAATTATGGTACAAATAGCACCCCTCTAAGCTCAAAACTAGTGGTGCAAGACTTGGGAGCATAGGTTGATAGCAATCTAAATTTCAGTCACCATGTGTCCATGGTGGTAAGGACAGCCTTTGACATTGCACATCTGATAAATAACGGCATCACATCCAAGACTAAGAAGGTTATAATTCCACTGTACTCAACCCTTATCAGACCACTACTTGAGGACAATGTTCCGTTCTGTATGTATCTCACCAGACACCTACAGCACCTGAACAGACCACAGAAGTTTCTAACCAAGAGAATACAGGGCCTCCAAAATGTGACTTACATGAAAAGCTGAAAGCCCTGTCACTGTACTCTGTATCATACAGGCTGCTGAGGGGTGACTTGTGCCTGGCCTGCAGGGCAGTCTCTGACTCTGCTCTAATGGAAGTGCTGCACATCTGCAAATCAAATGGGTCAAGAGTCACTCGCTTCAGGAATCAAAACCTAGCCTGTGACATTAACAAAACGTGCTGGAGAGACAGATATATCTCCCAGGGATTGCCAGTCCTCTGGAATAAGCTCCCACTTCACTTGAAGCACAGCTCCTTAATGACCCTATTTAAGCGCAACCTTGATAATTGGATGGGTGACTGTAAATTCACCCCCGGGGTGGCAGCTATGAGCTTCATGGACAGGGGTGGTCGGTGATGATCATAGAACTGCTGTACTAACAACAACCATCTAGCTATGGTCAAATAGGGTATATGGGCTTTTTACACAGCTAGGCTTGTAAAGGCCCTAGAGTCATTAGCCTAGTATCATCCTATGAAACTTTACATTGTCCATACCCCTTCCATATAGATTTTGTTACCCCTCATGATTGAATCATGTCAGCCACAGAAAACCCCAGCATTACCCACACCCACTTGTGATTTTGGTAAAGGAATCTAAGCTGCATTTAGTAAAAGGGCAGCTTCAGAAAGGTAGACAGTTAGATCACAGCGACAACTGAAAAAAAAAGCAAGTTACCACTTGTCAGAAACTGCTAATGCTTCCACAAGTGGAGGGGAAGAATAAGAGTGAGGGACTGTTACGCAAGAGATTTAATGACCTAGGAGGAGACTGACCACCTTAATAGTAATAACTGTAGTCAGTATGATCAATACCTACATGTTAGTTCACACACACACACACACACACACACACACACACACACACACACACACACACGCACACACGCACACACGCGCACGCACACACATGCACACATGCACGCACACACGCACGCACACACGCATGCACACACGCGCACGCACACATGCACGCACACACACGCACACACACGCACACACACAAAAACACACACACTCATGCACACACATAATAGAACCATTTTGGGATATAAAATATTTTCTAACTTTGCCTTGATTGTTGCTTGAAACAGTTTTGTGTAACATGAAATAGTTGATACAAATAAAATTTTGAGTAAGACTGTGACTAGTTTGTTTATAAAGATGAAAACAAGCCATTTACATTATCTGATGCACTGGCTTGTCTTTCAAACTTTCAGACTTCAGTAACTCATGCCCCACTTGAAATCCCAAGCATTCAATATGACAGTGCAAAGCTCATGAGCAACAGCTGCTGTAGAAGATGACGTTTTCCTAGGGTTACAAGGCTATCATTTAGCTAATATGGTACCACTTAAATCAAACCAGAATCTGGAAAGCACCCATCCATATGTAACACCTTTTACTATTTTTCCATGTGAGCTCGCTGTGTCATTTCAGCAGTGGCAATTGTGTAGGGCCAATGTTCATCCCGTTAGGTGGCTAGCCCTGCCACAATTGTTGTTCCACAATACATACACACATGTACACACAGAAATACACATTCATACTCATGGCCAATTTAGAGTGTCCAATCCACCAACTGCATGTCTCAGGAATTTGTGTGGAAACCGGAGCACCTGGAGAAAAGTCACATGAACACAGGGAGGCATGCAGATTCCACACATGCAGCACCCAGTTAAGAATCTAACTGGTAAACCTCTTGTGAGAAGAAAGTACTACTTGCTGTACCTCTGTGCCATCCACATCATATAATCATGTAAGTATAGCACATCTAAGCATATAGACATGTAATACTAGCCAGTATTATATGCATCCATACATTTAACAACATAGGTTGAAGGTAGGATTAACCATACACCATTAAAGAGTCATTCTTAAGGTGGTACATAAGGCATCACTAAGACAGCAAAGAATGTTACTATAGTCTCAGAAATAAAGGCAGGTCTTAAGCCAGTTGGACAGATGCAAACAGCAGATACACTGATTTGTTTAGATTTGCTGGAGTAGAAGGTGGTTAAACTTGAAGATAAACTAAAAGGTAGATGAGTTATTATTTATAGCAGAAAAGAAGCTTAAGGAGTTCCAGCAATCTACTGAGAAAAGAATGCACAAAAAGTGGTATCTATTAAGCTTTGGTCACAGCAGAAAATAACATTCTGAAAGAAATACTACATAACATTTTGCAAAAAGAAGAAATGAAATGCACTGCTGGATTCTCACACAAAGCAGATACAGAAGATAGTTCCAAATTAGACTGATAAAATTAAATGCTGGAGACATGGCATTAGTCACGTGGTAGTCATGCATTACAAGAGACAAAAGTAATATGTTATTCTGGCCACGCATGACAATCCAGCTAGAACAAGTACAGCAGAGCTGTGCAATGTTCAGGTTGCATCACAATAATAATCCGTGACAGTTTGTGCTGTTATACACCATTCCAACCAGACTGTGGCCCAGACAAGGTACAGACCTTTCCAAGTATCATCAGGTTGACAGGTTTTGTGATACTACAATTTCAGGTTTTATCTGTGCCACAAATGCTTTCTTTGCAATGTATGGTATTCCTGATATTGTTGTTGTTGTTGTTGCTGGGTCATTCAGTTCTTTGTAATAACCAAATGCAGAATTCACTTAAATAACAGGATCTGTATTAGAATGAACTTTCTGAAGGAAATAAAAGTATTAAGCTGCTGTGGAGAAATGTAAATTCCAGTCTAAAGCTTCAAGTCCTGGCTATGCACAGTCAAGTAAATTAAGCAAGCAATAATGCCCAACAAGGTGTGGATTACTGTGTATATAACGCCCAACCAGAGGTGTTGTGAGGCCCAACACTACATGCAAAGGGACTCTTCATCCCTGGAGGGCATTATTTAGACAGTAACACACATCCTGGAGGGCATTATTGTGCTTAGAGAATGGACTGTCTGTATAATTGTTGTTTTTTACTTACTTATTTTTTATATATTTTTGATGTAAAATATTTCCTCCATCTAATGTTTCAAACTTACTGTAATATATGTAAATGGCGTTGGAGGAAGAATTTTGCAACCAAAATATAACATTTAAAAATATCCATATATTTACTCTATTTTTTGGTCCTTTATTTCTAAAATGTGCACTTTGTTGTCAGTCACTGGGGACTGAAATTACTAAATAATGACATATGTTTGAGCTTCAGACTTTTATTTCCTTCAGAAAATTCATTCTAATACAGATCCTGTTATTTAAGCAACTTTGTAATTTATAAAAGAGCAATATGAAAATCTTTTCCTATTTTGAGGCTTTGTCCCCATTTATTTTAGGCTTTATTGAGCTATCTTGAGCTAAGAAGTTGAGAAGTATGCAAACCTCTTAAAAGTATGCAAACCTCTTAACTGTTGCTGCTGCCAGTGCTTGTTCAGTTGCTCTTATTCTTCACACTCTCTCTCGCTCTCTCTCGCTCTCTCTCGCTCTCTCTCTCTGTCTCTCTCTCTCTGTCTCACTCTCTCACACAGGCACGTGCGCACGCGCGCACACACACACACACACAAAATTCTGCTTTTATGCACACAAGTATGCATACACTCACACAACAACATAAATATACTTTTTTCTGTTTATTTCTTAAACTCGCTAAACAGCAAAAACACTGCTTAGCAAGTGTAAAATAATAGCTCGATCTCGCTCTCTCTCATTAACACATACACTCACACACAGACACAAACACACACACTTTTCTATTTATTTTTTAATTTTCTTCTTTTTTTATTTTGCACTCGCTATACAGCAAAAGCACTACTTAGCGAGTCTAAAATAATGATGGTCGTTAGGTTACTTTCAGATTGAGCTCCACAGCAGCTTAATACACTGCCATGAAGTGGCAGACTCATTTTCAGTGAGTCTTACCTGTAGATTAACACCCTACTGGAGGACATTCATTCTCCAGTCAGAGTGTCAGTCTAATGCCCGCCTATTCCCTAAACTGAAGTAACTTGATTAGGAAGCTGGTGGGTAGTGATTGTGAGTCATGCTGCTTTTCTGGAATATAGAAGTGTATGTGTGTGTATATTATTCTGTACATGTATCCTTTTTAACTGTTCTATGCACTTATTTGGATGGTGACTATATATATATATATATATATATATATATATATATACATGTGTGTGTGTGTGTTTGTGTATATTTAACTCGAGCTACTTTGAGGATTGTAAACAAGCAGTTAATTGGTCCAACAAACTCTCACTCTTTTTTCACAAGCCTACTGAAGTTCCTCAAGGCTCCATCCTCGGACCCCTACTCTTCAATATTTTCACTAACAATCTTCACACTGCCTCCTACCCTGAAACCCTCATTCAGTTTGCTGATGATTCCACTATAATCTGTACAGCTCAGTCACTACCAGAACAGCTTTCAAAAACTCAGCAATCCTTTACAGCAGTTGAATCCTGGCTAAGAAATCCCCAACTCTTTCTTAATCCGAAGAAAACTAAATTAGTACTCCACCCCAAAAACACCTCCCCTGTCACTGATCATTTCAAAATCTTTGCATCTGACAATGCTGTCATAGAAATAGTGCAGAAACCAAACTTCTAGGAGTAATCATTGACAATAAACTTTTCTTCCACCACCATATACAGCAAAATATAAAGAAAACTCATCAAAAACTGGGATTGTTATATAGAAACAAACATTTCTTTACAGCAAACAAAGTTTCTCCAGCAAAAATTCTTTTACTTCCCTCTCTTTTTTACGGTGCCCTTATCCTAACTAATTTACTAACTTCTACAACAAAGTAGCTAAGTTTACCACAAACTCTGAATATCGCAGACATCACTGTGAATCACTACTAGAACTAAACTGACTTGAACTTCCCAACCAGCTTGCTTTTATCCAGCTATCCACTTTGCACAGCCTTATTTTCAAGCCTACTGCCTCCTTGCGCTAACACACTTAGTCACACCTTATACACTAAATAGAACCCTACAAACAGAAGACAAAAATCTCTTACTTATCTCAAAACCCACAAAAAACAGGTCACTCTCAGTATTCATATTCTGTCTCAAAACTATAGAACTCACTACCTCTTGCTTCCAGGTCTATGCCTGGCCTAACCCACTTTAAAGCAGCTTTAAAAAATCAGTCATCTCAAAAGTACATGGCTCTGCTCCTGTATAAATCCAGTCTAATGCTCAGCTCTTCCTCTTCTTCCACACTAGCTTCATTCTCTCCCTCTTCAGTCATATCTCACAACCTCATAGTCTGTACAATCCTAAGTCTCTCCTATCTCCTTCTCTGTTTCTGTACTATATCCTCAAGCTACTGCTCTGTCTCTGTTGTTGTTGTTGTATCTTTCGGCTTTTCCCGGTTAGGGTACTGCTCTGACTAATGCCTCTATTCTTCTTAACTCTCTATCTTTCTGATTCACAAACTCTTCTGCTATTATTTTCCTAACTTAAACCAGTATTTCATTTTTTATGTACTATAACAGCTGATGTCATACATTATACTACCTACATACTATTTTTATACAATTTATCTACTCATAGGCTACATATATATTGTTAGAATTACTAAAATTGTCTATAATGATATAAATTACATTCTGTCAACTTATTTTTGTATAGTATTCCTCATGTCACTTATATTGCATTTGGACTATGCTGTATTTGCATTGTACTGTATGTGGAGCGTTTCTCCCCAGGCCTCCTCTGAAAATGGAGACCCAGTCAGATGACCCTGGTAAATAAATGTCAAATAAATAAATAAATACATATATATATATATATATATATATATATATATATATATATATATATATATATATCACAGTGCAAACAAAAGAATATCACCCAAGAAAACACATTCAGTAATGCATGTATTAGTATTCCAAGAAACCATGTAATATGTATTTATAAAAATATAAAAATATTTATGTGAAATAAAGTCATATAGCTCTAAAATGGATACACGTACTATATAATCATAGTGCCAACCAAAGAACAGCACCCAAGAAAATGTATTCAGTAATGCTTTTGCTTGTATTCGAAGATACCATGTTATGTATATATAAAATATAAAACATATTTATATAAAATTAAAGTCATACTAATGATAATCTATAATAAATATCACTACAAAATGTCAAACTACATGCATCATATAAACATAAGAGTAATTACATATATGTATATATAGATAAATATGCTACATCAAATAGCAGTAAAACACATTTTGCCACCTAATGGCTGAAAGTTTTTTCACTTCAGGTTTATACAACCCAAAGTATCATATCTCATAGTAATACGTATTTTTAAACATGTTCATTTAAACCTGTTGGAAAAATGCCACCTAAATTAATAATCCACATAGTCTCCCTATGATGCAAAATTTGTTTGTATAATCTACTACTAATACTTGTGTTTAATGCCAACACACTTACATTGCCAAAAACATGTCAACATGTGACAGTGCATGTTCAGAGGCTTATCCTTGGATCAGGCAACAAACTAAAGATCCCCTGCACACCCCCCCCCCCATATCACTGGTAATTATGTATACTAACAAACAGAGATCACACAATCCCCAGGGAAAAGGCAAATTCCCCTCCCCCAGGGATTGTCGATTTTTGAACACTGTTAACCATCTAAATATATCAACCAATGTGTGTCAACAATACAGACACTAACCACACTAATATTTGATTTATGCTTGGACATCCATATAGATATTTATCTATATCTAGCTATATCAGAGCACTGAATTTTGTTGAAACTATATTTGGTTGACATCTGCTAGGATGACAAAATTTAATTTGTTGATGTTCTGTGGTCAGTGTTTTGAATGTTGACATCTATGTCTTTCGATAAAATTCACCTCTCAAATATCTAAAGTCTTTGTAATATGAAAGAATCAGCTCTTATTTTTTATACCACAGAATGAAAAGTTGAAGGTTTTTGCGTTCAGTTCACCGTAGTTTTAAAAGTTATTCTTATTGAAAATAAGTATAGCACAGTATAGTATAGTATAGTATAGTATAGTATAGTATAGTATAGTATAGTATAGTATAGTAAAGTAGAGTATAGTAGAGTAGAGTAGAGTATAGTGTGGTTTAGTATTGTATAGTATAGTATAGTACAGTATAGTATAGATCCAGTTTTCAGTGGACACCCTATATGAAAAGCTGCCTTGCACTTCCACACCCCATACTAATTCTACATACTAACTCCAAGATTGCTCTACAGTGTGGAAAAGGCAAATTTCCCAATATCCACTGAATGATTGTAGCACATGAAACTCCCATATCCTGACCTCTGTTCTGTTAGCACACTTTGGTCAACAAACAAGATGACCAACAGGTGTGCAAGTTCAATACATTCTATGGTTTGGGTATATGCCCTTTCTCAGGTATTTTGTGATCTTGGAGTTGAAATAAATAATTAGCAGGGTATGGGGCATAGACTCCTACATCAGGGGTGCAGAAATATTGCCTTCCTCTGCAAAAAAAAAATCTTTAAAATTTGCATACCCTAGCATTATTCCTTACAGCATGTACATTAGCTGGTAAGTATTTTTGGTTGATATTGGTTGGAAGCCGCAGTGGTACAGTGGTAGCATTGTTGCCTCATAGCAAGAGGTTCTCCTGCTTGATTCATGGCTGGAGTGCCTTCTGTGTGGAGTCTGCATGTCCTCCCCACGGTTGAGTGGCCACCGAAAGACATGAGTGAATGGGCATGTCTTCGCTAAAGATTGGGTGTCGGGCTGGCAACTTGGCACCATAAAAAAAAAATCTACTGCCAATCATTAGTGGACCGGAGTTCCGCTGTGACGACCCCTAACCAGGAAAAAGCTGAAAAGACAAACAAACTGTGTTAATATTAGTGGTGTCAACATCTGCTTCTTTCAGTGATTTAAATATATATATATATATATATATATATATATATATATATATATATTTATATACATATATATATATATATATATATATATATATATATATATAGATATAGATATATAGATATGGATCCCTATCAGTAGATCAGAATTTTCAGAAACTCGAAATTCAGATGGTTAAGACCTTATGATTGAGTTTTTGAAAACTTGACGCATTTCAATGGAGATTGTGGTACAGCAAGGATTGGGAAATTTACCTTTTTCCTCACTGTAGTACAATCTCAGAATTGGTATATATAATTAACAGAGGGTGTGGAGGTGCATAAACATAAAAATTTATATTTTTGCGTTTTTTTTTTTTTTTAAGTGGATGTTTGGGTTTTTGGAAACATGGTCTCGTCCGTATGAATTTCAAGTTTCTGAAAACTCGATCATTTGAGATAGCTATATATATATATATATATATATATATATATATAAATATATATATATATATATATATATATATATATATATATATATGTGTGTGTGTGTTTGTGTGTGTGTGTGTGTGTGTGTGTGTGTGTGTGTGTGTGTGTGTGTGTGTGTGCACGTGCGGTGCGCATATATATATATATATATAGATATATATATATATATGGTTCCCATTCAGAAGCCTGAAACATCATA
Organism: Protopterus annectens; assembly: GCF_019279795.1. Taxonomy (NCBI): domain Eukaryota; kingdom Metazoa; phylum Chordata; order Ceratodontiformes; family Protopteridae; genus Protopterus; species Protopterus annectens. Next base: position 873,273,878 of record NC_056729.1, read on the forward strand.
AGCCTGAAAATCAAAATCCTGAAACCAAAAGCCTGAAAATTCAGAATCCTGAAAACTCAAAATCCTGAAAGCCCAAAATCCTGAAAGACCAAAATCCTGAAACTCAAAATCCTGAAAACACAAAATAGACATACTGATGTCATTGTGGCTTTGCTATTGTTAGCCCTGTGGTGTTAGGTCATGCGTTGGGGTCAGGTAAGTGTGCAGTTGGTTTTATTTTAGGGTTAGGGGCGGTTTAAGTGAGTTAGGGTTAGGGCGCAGGTTAGGCATGTATGCAATAGTGACAAATATTGGGGTTAGGGGTGGTTTAAGTGAGTTAGGTTTAGGGCGCGGGTCAGGTGAGTGTGCGATAGTGACGGACCTTAGGGTTAGGGTTAGGGTCAGGGTCAGTTGGTAGATATTAGTGTCTTTATAGTGACATATTAGCATTATTTGTGTTTTCAGGATTTTGAGTTTCAGGATTTTGGTCTTTCAGGATTTTGGGCTTTCAGGATTTTGAGTTTTCAGGATTCTGAATTTTCAGGCTTTTGGTTTCAGGATTTTGATTTTCAGGCTTATGATGTTTCAGGCTTCTGAATGGGAACCATATATATATATATATATATATATATATATATATATATATATATATATATAGTTCCCCTTCACAAGATCGAATGATTGGAAGCTCGAAATTCATAATCTCAAGACCAGAATCTCGAACTTCCATTCACTCGAAATTGTGAATGGGAGCCTTAGGTTTAAAAAAATAAAAAGTTAACTTACCTTATTGCAGGGGGCAGGTTAAATGTGAATGTTCCGTGACCGCACTATAGCGGAGGAATTGAAAATCTTCCGTTATGCGCTTACGTGTATAGCGCGGAATGGGAGATTTCCCTTTCCTTCACTATAGTGCGATCTTGGAGTAGGTATATTTAAGTAGGGGGTGTGGGGGGTGAAGCTCCCCTGTGAAAACATTTGAAAGGTGTTACTTTTTTTTTGTCCCTTTCATATGTTTGAGTTTCTCTAAATTCGAGATTCTGGTTTCGAGTTTATGACTTTCGAGTTTAGAGAAATTCGATCATATGAAGGGGAACCATATTTATATATGTGTGTGTATATGTATATATATATATATATATATATATATATATATATATATATATATATATATATATATAAAATATAGGCAGATAAATATAGATATATGTACCTATAGAATATCATATACCAAATGGTGCTTTACTTATTTTATTTAATATGTTAGTTTTATCATGAATCAGTATAATTATCAAATTATTATAATTTAACATTGCCTAGTCATGACTAGACTTGGAATATTCAGTCAGTGTCTAATAGGTTCATAGGTTCATAGTTAAGTACTAGGCTATCTGCCCAAAAGCATTTATAAGCCTAGCCAAAATGTGTTGGCTTTCGCCGCCCCCTTATATTAGTTCCCTGTGCCTCTATCCAGCAGAGCCACTGAAGTGATCCCCAGGGTAAACTTTCTGCTTCCCATTCACTCGTCAAGGTTTCTCTTGAAGAGTGTTAGCGAGGAGCTCTGCCTAATGTAGAATCTTGTTCCACAGCATGGGAAGTCTCTGGGACAGGAATCTATCCCTCCAGCACGTCCTATTTATTGTTGTGGTGAGGTTTAGATCCCTGGAATGTGTGGCTCAAGGAGATAAGGTTTCCTTTAGGTGGAGCATGTCCATCAATTCTGGGTTGGACATGGCCTTGTATGTCAGGCAAAGATCACCTCTGCGTAGGCGGTATGCAACCGAGTACAGCTGGAATTTCTTCAGTCGAGCTGCATAGGGCATCTATTTGAGGCCAGTGATCCTCTTGGTGAGTTACTTCTGTAGTCTTTCCAGCTGTTGCAGGTGTCTAGTAAAGTACATCCCAACTGGGGCGTTGTACTTTATAATGGGTCTGATGAGTGATGAGTAGAGGGGCACAATGACCTCTTTTGATCTGGATGCAAACCCTTTTGTGATTAGGTGGGCCACATAGAAGGATTTTCTACCCACTTTGGCAATGTGATTATCAAAGGAGAGATTGCCATCTACTTGGGTCCCCAGATCCCTTATTACATTTTCCGTACTTAGGGGCTACCACCTATGTGGTAGTTTGTGTGTACTTTGTTTTTTTCCAAAGGGGATGACTATGCAGTTTTTGGCATTTAGCTCGAGGCCATGATTTTGACACCAGGTATCCATCTCAATGAAACCCTTTTGGAGGATGTCTGTGTCAGCTGGAGAGTCAGTTATAGCCCCTAGTTTGCAGTTGTCTGCAAATTTGGTCAGCCATAGTCCTCCTGTGCTTGCCTGTACCTCTGAGAAGTATATACCAAACAAAAGGGGTCCTAGGACTGAGCCCTTGGGAACGCCACTTGTAACCGGTTTAGAGTCAGACCTAGCTCCCACAACTCTCACCATGTGGGTTCTGTCCATGAGCCAATTGGCAACCCATCTTGTGACATAGGGGTTTATGTACAGGCTGTTGATCTTCTCTATAATACCAGAATGGGGAATGGTGTAGAAGGCCTTTGCAAGGTCTAGGTATGATGTGTGTACCACCTTTCCCTCATCTATAACCTTGGTAACTGTATTAAAGAAGTCCAACAGGTTTAGGAGGAATGATCTGCCCTTAACAAAGCCGAACTGGGTAGGGTCCAGTGTTGGGAGGTTCCCAATGTCTCTGTTAATGAGTTCCATGACGATGCGGTCCATAGCCTTGCAAACCAAGCTAGTCAGGCTTATAGGGTGATAGTTCCTGGGGTCTGTTGTGACTCCACCTTTGTAGAGCAGAATAACCGTTGCTGTGTGCCACTCTAGGGGTATGTAGCCTGTGGAGAGGCTGAGTTTGAACAGTGTGTTTAGGTGAGGGGTTAGTTTGTCTTTAAGCTCATGTGGGATGCAGCCTGGGACACCATCTTGTCCCATTGATGCTGTGTTTTTGGCTTTGGAGAGGGCTGTTTTAACCTGAGTGTCTGTGATTTCAGAGGCTCTACATTCTTCTGGTATGGTTATGGGCCCTTTTGGGGGTGAGAGGGGGGTGAGGTTTGCACTGAACCTGTCTGCGAGGATGTTGGCAATATCGGTTGGCTCAGTGTATTTTGTGACATTCTGCATTAACTCTGAGCAGATCTGAGCTGTGCCACTTAGATTCTTGACATAACTAAAGAATGCCTTATGGAGTCCTTGGCAATTTTTCTTTCGAAGCTCGCCTTGGACAATGTTATGAGGGAATGTAGTTTTTTTTGCTGATACTGATCAGGGATGTCTTCCCTTCTTGGGATTTTACTCTTTTCTGTACTAGTTTCATCCTTCTATTGTATAGTTTGTTTATGGCAGGGTTCCACCAGACTTGGTTTCCTTTTCTTGGAGGAGTTAGTCTTGGTTTTGCTTGGGATAGCACGATCCCTGCTTTCTTGTAGGTGCCCATAGAATGCATTAGTAAAGGATTTTGCAGCTTGGACAGCATTATCCTTTAGCATGGGGGCTTTGAAACTTTCCACCTCGGTCTTAAGTAACGTGAAGTTTGCTTTTGAAAAGTTTTTCATGGTGGTTTCCTTGTCCAGGAGTGGGGGAGCAATGTGGATAGCCAAAGTGATTTGTTTATGGTCAGATCTAACCAGCAAGGGATTGACCTCCAGTGTGGAACACTGGTCGCCCATGTTGGTGATGACCAGGTCCAATATGTTGTCACCTCTGGTGGGAGTCTTGACCAGTTGATCCAGGGTGTTTGAGTTTATAAATTCTAGGAAATGTTGGGCAAAGGAGTTAGTACTTGAGGAGTTCTCCCAGTTGATGTTTGGGTAGTTGAAATCACTCAATATTAGGATGTTTGGTAGGACCTTTATGTTTCCCAGTGTTTTCAGAAATGTGGAATGGGGGTCCTAGGACATGTTGGGTGATCTGTAGCAAGCTATAATTTGAATAGCAGTTTTGCCCATTGTTATTTGCACTTGGATGATCTCTGAAGCATCACGCTGTGCCACTAACCTGGAGGTGTGGGTATCCTTGATGAATATGGGTACTCCCACGCCTTTTGTATTTCGGTCTGGGTTCTGTGGCCGAAATGAGTTGTAGCCTGGTAGTGCTGGGGTGCTCTCTGGAGCCTTAAACCAGGTTTCTGTTACTGCACATATATTGATTTTCTCCATACTGAGGAGTGCCTCAAGTGCGTGCATTTTGAGGATTAGACTTCTGGCATTGAGTAGCATTACGCTCAGATTTTTGTTACTTGTGCTATTTACGTTGGTGGGTTTGTCTTTTGTGCCTTGCCTAAAAAAGGCACTATGGGGGTGGCAAGAGCTTTGGCCAATATTCGAAAGCCTAAAGATGACAGGTGCAAGATGTCTCTAGTGAAGCAGAGGGGCTTGTCGAGCATGTCATCCCAGGCGGACACACACTGGATCCCCTTTGAATGACACCAGAAACGTAGCCAATTGTCGAAATTGATAATTTTTTCTTTATACTGTTGTATCATTCTTGGTGAGGGCAGGATGCTACTCAGAGTCAGGGTCATACTGGCCTCGGCTACGTGATCAGAGAACTCTTCCGTGTCTCTTTTCATGTAGTCCAGGGAGGTACGGCTCAGGTCATTCACACCAACATGGACAATGACAGAGTCATATTTGTACCTGATCTGGAGTGACCTGAGTGCTTGTGTTATGTGGTGGATCCTGACACCCGACAGGCAGATAACTGTAACCTTCTCCTTATTCAGCCTAGTGAGTGGGATGTCAGTGTGCCTGACTACAGAGTCACCTATTACTAGTATGTTGGGTATGTTATTTTGCCTTAAGGGCTGTGATTGTGTGGCACACTGGTTTTGTGAAGTATATGTTTCATGGTTTATGTTGGGGAGGGGTGGAGGTTGCTTGGATGTCTGCTTTGGAGGTCTCTGTTGCTTTTTTCTGCATTTTTTAGGATCTGTTATTCTTCTGTAATGTTAACATTGAGAAAGGACCTATAATTTTTAGAACATATGCACAAGTTTTTATTTAATGAGTGTCATTTTAACCTGAGTATTTAATGTCTGCTTTTTTTTACAGTATTATTCGAACAATTGATGGCAAAGTTCTACACAGGTATAAACATCCAGCAGCTGTTTTTGGTTGCGACTGGAGTCAAAACAACAAGTAAGTGATTATTATTGCAAATTATGATTGCATTAATTATTCAGATGTTTAATTATTTCATTTTATGTCATGTTGCTGTCCAAGTAAAAATAAGGTTGAGCCAATGGTCAGGAAAACTCTGCATATGTATTTGAAATTACTAGTATAAATTTAACTACAAAGTTGGGAATATCATATACACTTTGATCACTTTTATAAGATCTTTTAACTGTATGGTAAAGTATTGGCAGAAGAAGCAGACAAAACCTTTGTTTAACACTACATTTAATATATGGTCTTCCAAAGTAATATGGGGCATTTATTTTTAAAAAAACTATTATACACACACACACACACACACACACACACACACACACACACACACACACACACACACACACACAGTATCATTTTTAATGCCACCAGCATTTATATGTACATTATACTTGGCAGAGATGTTTAAAAAAATAATAATAATACAAAACACATTTTTTTGCAGAAGATGATTGGCAACATGGGCATGGTCCCAGAATTGCAAAGTACAATAAAGTATGATTATCACAGACTGTTTAACAAATGCAGAATGGTTATATCAGGGATGAAGATTAAGTTGTATGAAGCAAAGCTTATCAAGACTTAGTATTACCATATCAAATGTTGATTTATCTTGACAAAGGTGATTCTGTGAAAATTAGTATTCAATTTAAGATTAAATGAGGCAATAAGCACATTGACAAGTGCAGGAGGATGCAGCACTTCTGACATAAGAGATGGACAAATCTTTTCTTGCTTAGGCCCTGTGAGGGAGTTCTACATATGGTATATGCATATTAGAGGGTTCTGTGCATGACATATGTGTATGAGGGGGTTCGGTTTATGGCAGATGCCTATAATGGAGTTCTACATTTGGCCTATGCCTATGAGGGGATTGTATGACATATGTCTGGAAGGGGGTTCTGTGCATGACATATGCCTATGAGGGGGTTCAGTGTATAGCAAATGCCTATAAGGGAGTTCTGCATATGGCCTATGCCTATGAGGAGGTTTTCTATATAACATATGTAAGTAGAAATATTCTCAGTACTTTCAAATGACTTTCTTCTTTTGTTATTTCTGTGCTGTTGCTGTATGACACTGCTGACACTAAATTTCTTAGACATGTGAGAAGGTATTTTCCCAGTCATGTTTTGGTGCACATCGGCTTGATATATTACCCTAAGAAAGATACTTATTGCAGTCAGTGATACAAACACACTTGGAAAAGAAATATTAGGGATTTCAATGTCATACTTTGTTAAAAAAACTTAGGTTGAAAGAAAGTGTTAATGGGAAGAAATTTCAGAATGTGGTTGTTAGCCCAGTAACATTATAGCTCTAATAATTTGTACATTGATGTGTGTTTTTCTTTTAACTGCAATGAATTCATGTTTTGTTTTGCTGTAAATAGCATCCAGCACTTTGGAAATGTTTATTTACATTATGTGAGGCTCGCAGAGCAGGAAGTATAGCCAAATTAATTGTTGCTAAGCTAAACCTACAGAGAGCTTAAGCCCTGCCAGTGTCATAGGTAAGCCAAGTTTTCATAGGAGCTTGACACTTATAATTCAAGGAAGGAGGAAGAGCGTGCCTAGCTGATCCCTGATGGTGGCTGAGGATTTGTGGTGGGTGTTGCCTGTAGTGTGGGTAAGTTAGAAGCAGTCATGGATGAATACCAGCATGGGAGGGAGGTATGCAATGACAGGCCTGGGGAAAACACAACTTGCAGGATATGACTCTACACCAAGAAAACTTGATGTTCTTACTAACCCAAAAACATGGATCAGAGCTTCATCATGTGTGACTAAGTTGGGTTGTTAGACAGGTGGAAAAAGACAGGCACTGAAGGCACCTGGTGCTTAGATGTGGGGAGCAAGGAAGTATGCAAAAATGTATATCTTTATGATAACCCACCTTGCAATCTGAAGTTTATTTCCAGGTGCACTGAATCCATAGTTGCCTATATGGTGCCTCCTAAGAGAAAACTTCCATTGCTGATCAGGATTAACATGCTGAGTTTTTTTTTTTTCAATACAATGTAAAACAAAATCCATATTACATAAGAAAATGGTTATGGGAATGTGTGTTGTACGTCTTTGTTTTGCACTTTCAAAAGGGCTATATAACAGAAGTTTGGTGATCAGCCATGTGAGCCTCAGAACATTAAACAAAGTTTAATTAGAGTGAATGTTGAAATCCACAGAAGATACATAGTTCACAATCTTACTTCACTTACTACTCTGTTATAACTAATTTAAGCATACCTCTAATGTAAATCTGCATTTTTATTACCTCTGATGTTTTTCATTCTTCCCAATTTCTGACTTTATGCATCTGTAACTATGAATTTATTTATTCTGCTAATTTCTGATTCTGTTTTCTAGTCCTCTGTGTTGCCTATTAAAAATTTCTTATTTCTTGTTATCAGTGACCAAAATGATATATTGCTTTAATACTGGTCTCATTCATGATATTAATTAGTCCTGAAAATAAATATATTCTATTTATTTTGCATGTTAATTTTGTAAATTCAGATCTGTTGTTAATTTATTTTCCAAACTGATTAACTTATTTTATTACCTTTGTTAATTTGCCTTGTTAATTATTATTTTTGTATTTATCTGTTTGGGATTCCACTGACAATGAAATTTCCCAGCTGAACATTTCCAGGTTAGCAAATGTAAATAACTTAATAAAGCTACTATATAAGTAAGCAGGTAAGTAAATAAATAAAAAATAATAAATATGTGTTTTGGGGGCCTTCCCTCCATACCTGTGATATGGATTCCACACCTTCACAAGCCTACTACATACAATATACTAACACAGGCATTGTTGAGTCATGGAGTAAGAAGAATTGTCACACCAATCTGAGGCTTAGAATACATAATGATAAAGTCTAATTTTCTGGTTTCAGGTTTGGAAAGCCATAGATTTCTTGTGCTGAGTACCCTGTTCACTTTCAGAGGGTATTACCTATAGTCCATATATTGCAGTGTTCCCAGACTGTAAATGATGGTAAAAGGATCAGATATGATACATTTTTGTCTGTATAATTAGAACTTTCCCCTGTTTATTCAACAGATTTTTGGAATATGCTTGTTTTCTTGTTAGAGATAATTAACTTCTTCTTTTCTCATATTCACCTGCCTGTTTCAGTGTATATGCATTTGTGTGTGTGAATCTATGGGTCCACTTCTAAATTTCAAAGTTTCAAAACTACAAATTTCTTATGGTTGATAGCGTAAGATTGAAGTTTTGAAATTTCCAACCATTTAAATGGAGATCGCCATGAAGCCTGGAATGGTATATTTACCATTTTACTCACTGTAGTGTGATCTCGAAGTTAGTATATTTAAATTAGCAGGGGGTGTGGGGTGAAAAGGGCACTTGACCACCCCCTGCAAAAATGTAAGAAAACAAATTTTTTTGTTTTTATTTTTATTTACATTTCAAAGTTTCAAAACTTCAATTTTATGGTCTCGACCATAAGAAATTTGAAGTTTTGAAAGTTCAAAATTTAGAAGTAGACCTGTATATATATATATATATATATATATATATATATATAGATAGATAGAGAAAGAGAGAGAGATCTATGTATATATATATATATGTATATATATATATATATATATATATATATATATATATATGTATATACGTGTGTGTGTGTGTGTGTGTGTGTGTGTGTGTGTGTGTGTGTGTGTAGTTGTGCTTGATCTCAGTACTGCTTATAGCAACTTTTTCAGTAGTAAACAGTAGTGAATTCCCCGATAGCAGGAAACCGATAAAGGCAGTCTCACAGTGTTGAAGGAACAATAAGTCTCAAGATGTCACAAAATAATCCTCTCGCAAGACTCTGCAGTTCGTAATAAAGAGAAATTTATTTACACAAACACAGTACAAGTCGATTAAGCGCTTTCATTTCCTGACCGGAAACTTCATCAGAATAAATGTTGTTGCTACACAAGGGCTTTTATACATCTTCTAATTAGTTAATTAATTGATTCAATAATTGATGATTTTAAAAAACCAATTAGTAACAAATAGTGTTGCCTTGAAATTCAAGGTTTAAAATAAATTACAAAAATATTAAAAGTTAAAAACGAAAGATAAAATGACACATAATTAAATAACACATAGGTACGCTTGTATACTGTTGTTGGTGTATAGTATGTAACTTAACAATAGAAGTCACATTAATTAGTAAAGAGGTACAAGCAACTTATTCCTGAAAAAAATATATACATATATTTATATTTGTGTAGTTCATGAAAAAAAATTTTATTTATAAAAAATATATAAATATATATATATATATATATATATATATATATATATATATAATAAAATATAAATATATATATACATATATCCATAAATTTAAAACTATGTGTTTCTTATATGTACATTGGTTTGCATGGTAAGATTGAAAATACGTTGATTTACATGATATAATTAAAGTACTTTACAAAGGTTTCTCATATGTAATCTCATATAAAAATCTCATATAAAATTTCATATATAAATTCGTATAAACACATGTGGAAATCTCATAGTATATCTCATGTGGAACATTTCATAAAACAGTGGTAAATAAAAAAATATATATATTATTGTATATATATAATTGAATAACTGAATTAAGGTAAAATAAGATAAAATTACTGAGTTGGTAAAATAAACTATTGGAAAAATAGGTGTATAGTGTATACATAGTAGTAATATTGTATAATAAAGTTATTGTGGAAGTGTTTGTTTATACTTAGTATCTTGTTTTTAATTATTATTTATTTTATTTTATTTTATTTTTATTTTTTGCTTTTTGTTTTTTGTTTTTACCTTGTTGGCCCTTAATTTAAGGGCTGGTAATAATAACACATGGTCATTCATCCCTGGGGGTGTATTAGAATCCAAATGGAATTGCCAGATCAATTCTCTATAATAAAGTAGTGTTTCCCAGTCTCCTCCTCTACTGTTCTTAGGTATCATTTATAATATTCAAAACTTAAAATTAGCTCCCAAGCAAGTAAGTGTGTGTCTATATAGAGCATTTGTTTCCCTTTTTCTGTTTATATCGTACATATGCTCATATATTCTTTGTCTCAGATATCTCTCTGTCTTACCTACATAGTATACCCAACATGAGGTACAGTAGGCTAAATATACTACCCCACTGGTATAACAAGTGAAGTAGTGTTTACTTTTAAATGTCATATGAATGGAGGGTAATGTTAGTTCCTCTGTATTTGTAATAAATATACATTGGGAGCATCTCCCACAATGAAAAATACCTTTTTTATTTTTATCTTTGTCCTGTTCATTCTTTTCATACAAGTTTTTTAAGTTGGGACCTCTCCTAAAACTGTAAGTAATCTGTCTATTAAAAATTTCCAGTCTATTAGGCATAGTTTTAAAAATATCCCATGTCTTGTTTATGAGTTTTCTTATTGAATATGTATTAACACTATAAGTCATGACAAAAAAGGAAGTGTTTTGGTGCGCTGTGGTGTTTGGAGTACTAGTCCCAGTGGTAGTTGGAATATAGTTTAAAGGGTTACTTACTATATTGGTCTCCGTATTTACCATATTAGTCTCCATATTTAACAAAGGTACATATTTTTCCCCCACTCCCTAATCACATCTTCCTTTAAAGGAAGGATTATGGAATCTGGGTAGCCTCTTTCTAAGAACAGTTTATGTACGTAGTCCATTTCATTAATAAAGTCAAGATAGTTAGAGGTCATTCTAGCCACTCTAACCATTTGTCCTTTAATGATATTTTTCTTTTGTATTGGGGGATGACAACTATTGTAGAGGAGATAGGAGTTGGAGAAGCACTTTTTTCTAAAAATCCTTGATGTATATCTGTTTCTAATATTATCTTTTGTTAATGTTACATCTAAGAAATGTGTCTCTTCTATGCTGTACTCATGTGTAAAACATAGAAATGAAGTTGAATTGTTTAGTTATTCCATAATTTTCGGTATATCTTCCTGTGTCCCTTTCCATATTATTAATATATCGTCCAGGAAACGGAAAAATTGAACAATATTTTCCATAAAGGGTGAATTAAAGACAAAATGTTGTTCCCAGAAAAGCTGCCCCCATTGCAACACCATCTAATTGGTGGAAAATATCTCCTTGAAAATAAATAAAATTGTTTTTGAGGACTAATTCAATATTTTCCAACACCAGTCTAAACTCATATTTGTTAAGGAATTTAAATTCAGTAAGCATAGCTTCAAACCATTCCAAGCCGATATCATGTGGAATCACAGAAAATAAATCTCTAACATCAATAGTTAAAAATGTATATTGAGCCTGGAATGGTATCTGGTTTATTTTACTAAGCAAATCCCATGAGTCAATTAAAATATGTGAGTGTAGCTTGTAGAAAGGTTTTAGTTTTGTGTCAACATAGATAACTAAGGGTTGAGTTTTTGAACCTTCTGATGTTACTATACGTCTAAGTGGTGGATTTTCAACATTTTTATGCACCTTGGGTATACCAAACATAGTGGACAAAAAAGGTTTGTCTACTTTAAAAAATCTGTATAACCCATCATCTATCAGTCCTTGTGCTAGATTGTCTTCTATTATTAAATCAATTTTGTGGTATGCTATATTTAATTCATTTTTAGAAATAATAGTATATCTTCCTTCCACATTTAAAATATCCATCATTTTAGTTTGGTATAACCAGTTGTACATAAGAACTACCCCCCCACCTTTATCAGGCTTCATAATTCTGACATCTGAATAATGTTGTTTTATATCTTTCAGGATTCTTCTTTCCTCTGTATTCAAGTTGGGTTTACAAAAGGTAGTCTGATTTTGGCGGTAAAGTGTTCTCACTTCATTAGTTAACACTTTTTCAAAATTACTTATATCATTTTGTAAGGGGGGATTGTATGTACTTCTCCTTGTTAACATATTAGGTGTTTTTTGTATGTTAACACTGGTAGTATTGTTGATGGGAGTATTGTTATTCTGTGTCTTATTTAAAGTAGTTAAGACTTCTAGATTTAATTTTCTAGTAAATGATTTAATATCTAGTATAGTTTCAGCTAAGTTAAATGTTTTAGATGGTACAAAGTTAAATCCCCTTTTAAATAAAGAAAAATGTCCATCTTCAATTCTTATATCAGTATAGTTGTATATGTGAAAGTCACAGTCTTGTTGATAAGAGTTTATACACTCCCTGGATGCCATTCCTGTCTCAACTATATAAGCATTTGGTATAATCATATCTTCAGGCTCATTCATATTGTTTTCCAGTACAAAATTATCATCTATTAAGATAAATTCTTCTAATATCTCTGGTTCTGTTTGTTTGTCACTTGTGCATAAGTAGGGTGTATATGTAAATTCCTTATTCGCTCTAACCTCCATGGTCCTTCCTGTTCTAAAGGGATATCTGTATCAGAATTGTAAGAATTACAGAACTGTAAAATTCTTCATGATGGCCTTGTATATCTCTAGTAGTATCCCAATTGGTCTGGTATTATTTTTTATAAATAAAAATTTTTTTTCATGAACTACACAAATATAAATATATGTATATATTTTTTTCAGGAATAAGTTGCTTGTACCTCTTTACTAATTAATGTGACTTTTATTGTTAAGTTACATACTATACACTAACAACAGTATACAAGCGTACCTATATGTTATTTAATTATGTGACATTTTATCTCTCGTTTTTAACTTTTAATATTTTTAGAATTTTAGAATTGAAGATGGACATTTTTCTTTATTTAAAAGGGGATTTAACTTTGTACCATCTAAAAAATTTAACTTAGCTGAAACTATACTAGATATTAAATCATTTACTAGAAAATTAAATCTAGAAGTCTTAACTACTTTAAATAAGACACAGAATAACAATACTCCCATCAACAATACTACCAGTGTTAACATACAAAAAACACCTAATATGTTAACAAGGAGAAGTACATACAACCCACCTTACAAAATGATATAAGTAATTTTGAAAAAGTGTTAACTAATGAAGTGAGAACACTTTACCACCAAAATCAGACTACCTTTTGTAAACCCAACTTGAATACAGAGGAAAGAAGAATCCTGAAAGATATAAAACAACATTATTCAGATGTCAGAATTATGAAGCCTGATAAAGGTGGGGGGGTAGTTCTTATGTACAACTGGTTATACCAAACTAAAATGATGGATATTTTAAATGTGGAAGGAAGATATACTATTATTTCTAAAAATGAATTAAATATAGCATACCACAAAATTGATTTAATAATAGAAGACAATCTAGCACAAGGACTGATAGATGATGGATTATACAGATTTTTTAAAGTAGACAAACCTTTTTTGTCCACTATGTTTGGTATACCCAAGGTGCATAAAAATGTTGAAAATCCACCACTTAGACCTATAATAACATCAGAAGGTTCAAAAACTCAACCCTTAGCTATCTATGTTGACACAAAACTAAAACATTTCTACAAGCTACACTCACATATTTTAATTGACTCATGGGATTTGCTTAGTAAAATAAACCAGATACCATTCCAGGCTCAATATACATTTTTAACTATTGATGTTAGAGATTTATTTTCTGTGATTCCACATGATATCGGCTTGGAATGGTTTGAAGCTATGCTTATTGAATTTAAATTCCTTAACAAATATGAGTTTAGACTGGTGTTGGAAAATATTGAATTAGTCCTCAAAAACAATTGTATTTATTTTAAAGGAGATATTTTCCACCAATTAGATGGTGTTGCAATGGGGGCAGCATGTGCCCCCATATTTGCCAACATAGTTATGCTTTTCTGGGAACAACATTTTGTCTTTAATTCACCCTTTATGGAAAATATTGTTCAATATTTCCATTTCCTGGATGATATATTAATAATATGGAAAGGGACACAGGAAGATATACCGAAAATTATGGAATACCTAAACAATTCAACTTCATTTCTATGTTTTACACATGAGTACAGCATAGAAGAGACACATTTCTTAGATGTAACATTAACAAAAGATAATATTAGAAACAGATATACATCAAGGATTTTTAGAAAAAAGTGCTTCTCCAACTCCTATCTCCACTACAATAGTTGTCATCCCCCAATACAAAAGAAAAATATCATTAAAGGACAAATGGTTAGAGTGGCTAGAATGACCTCTAACTATCTTGACATTATTAATGAAATGGACTACGTACATAAACTATTCTTAGAAAGAGGCTACCCAGATTCCATAATCCTTCCTTTAACGGAAGATGTGATTAGGGAGTGGGGGAAAAAATATGTACCTTTGTTAAATATGGAGACTAATATGGTAAATACGGAGACCAATATAGTAAGTAACCCTTTAAACTATATTCCAACTACCACTGGGACTAGTACTCCAAACACCACAGCGCACCAAAACACGCCTTTTTTGTCATGACTTATAGTGTTAATACATATTCAATAAGAAAACTCATAAACAAGACATGGGATATTTTTAAAACTATGCCTAATAGACTGGAAATTTTTAATAGACAGATTACTTACAGTTTTAGGAGAGGTCCCAACTTAAAAAACTTGCATGAAAAGAATGAACAGGACAACGATAAAAATAAAAAAGGTATTTTTCGTTGTGGGAGATGCTCCCAATGTATATTTACTACAAATACAGAGGAACTAACGTTACCCTCCATTCCTATGACATTTAAAAGTAAACACTACTTCACTTGTTATACCAGTGGGGTAGTATATTTAGCCTTCTGTACCTCATGTTGGGGATACTATGTAGGTAAGACAGAGAGATATCTGAGACAAAGAATATATGAGCATATGTACGATATAAACAGAAAAAGGGAAACAAATGCTCTATATAGACACACACTTACTTGCTTGGGAGCTAATTTTAAGTTTTGAATATTATAAATGATACCTAAGAACAGTAGAGGAGGAGACTGGGAAACATTACTTTATTATAGAGAATTGATCTGGCAACTCCGTTTGGATTCTAATACACCCCCAGGGATGAATGACCATGTGTCATTATTACCAGCCCTTAAATTAAGGGCCAACAAGGTAAAAACAAAAAAACAAAAAGCAAAAAATAAAAATAAAATAAAATAAATAATAATTAAAAACAAGATACTAAGTATAAACAAACACTTCCACAATAACTTTATTATACAATATTACTACTATGTATACACTATACACCTATTTTTCCAATAGTTTATTTTACCAACTCAGTAATTTTATCTTATTTTACCTTAATTCAGTTATTCAATTATATATACACAATAATATATATATTTTTTATTTACCACTGTTTTATGAAATGTTCCACATGAGATATACTATGAGATTTCCACATGGGTTTATACGAATTTATATATGAGATTTTATATGAGATTTGTATATGAGATTACATATGAGAAACTTTTGTAAAGTACTTTAATTATATCATGTAAATCAACGTATTTTCAACCTTACCATGCAAGCCAATGTACATATAAGAAACACATAGTTTTAAATTTATGGATATATGTATATTTATATTTATATTTTATTATATATATATATATTTATATATTTTTTATAAATAAAATTTTTTTTCATGAACTACACAAATATAAATATATGTATATATTTTTTTCAGGAATAAGTTGCGTGTACCTCTTTACTAATTAATGTGACTTTTATTGTTAAGTTACATACTATACACCAACAACAGTATACAAGCGTACCTATGTGTTATTTAATTATGTGTCATTTTATCTCTCGTTTTTAACTTTTAATATTTTTGTAATTTATTTTAAACCTTGAATTTCAAGGCAACACTATTTGTTACTAATTGTTTTTTTTAAATCATCAATTATTGAATCAATTAATTAAATAATTAGAAGATGTATAAAAGCCCTTGTGTAGCAACAACATTTATTCTGATGAAGTTTCTGGTCAGGAAATGAAAGCGCTTAATCGACTTGTACTGTGTTTGTGTAAATAAATTTCTCTTTATTACGGACTGCAGAGTCTTACGAGAGGATTATTTTGTGACATCTTGAGACTTATTGTTCCTTCAACACTGTGAGACTGCCTTTATCGGTTTCCTGCTGTCGGGGAATTCATTACTGTTTATTGGTTTTGTTTCAAGTTGTTTCCCGTATCTTCCATTTTTTTCTATTACTAACTTTTTCAGTAGTATTATATTCTAAATGTGTCATGTATGCCAGATTAGGGATTTTATATGTATGGAAAGGGAATAGAAAGGAACATTGGAAAAAAGGACAGAGAACACACAATGAAAGCGTAGTAGGTTGACATAGCATTATGCTAAAGAAGGAGGGAGATGCTATTATTTATTTATTTATTTATTTTTGTGGGGATAAACCCCCTTTTCTGAAATATATGTAAGGGAAGATGGGGGA
The DNA here is from genome assembly GCF_019279795.1 of Protopterus annectens. Taxonomy (NCBI): domain Eukaryota; kingdom Metazoa; phylum Chordata; order Ceratodontiformes; family Protopteridae; genus Protopterus; species Protopterus annectens. The sequence continues at coordinate 873,290,437 of NC_056729.1, forward strand.
TGATTGATGCTTAGAGAAGAGTGAAGAGGACTGGCAAAAACATAAAGACAGACTAGACAAACAGTAGAAAGGCAAACAGGATGGCAAACAGAGACTGGACTTATGATGGGAGATGGGGGGACAGAGAACTGCTCTAACTCTCACACAGTCCAGAGTGCCTTAGAGAGAGGCCTGTCCAGATAATACTGTGTGGGGATACCATGATGGTATGGGGGTCAGTGGCTTTAGCTGAACAGATCAGTGTGTCTTGCACCCACTGGAGGAGGCTGTGATATGGACTCTGCTACCTCTCCACAGCTGACTGCACTACAGCTCCCAGCAGGTCATGAAGTTTTCATACTGACTTGTCAGACTGCTCTGCCATGGACTGCCCTCAGGAGGAAGCTTCTACTCCCAACCTGAAAGCATAGTTGTGGTGGGTAATTTCACCTCTGTGGGATGTGAAGGCCAAGTCAGATATTCAGAAGAAGTTAAAAAGGAGACAGAAAGGTCAAAAGTAATGGCTGTGGTATTATATGTATAGTCAAATGCCATTTTATTATGGCAATGCCGGATTTACATCTTTTTGAAGTACTACAGTACACTACTTATCATTGTAATAATAATCATGTATATATTTTTCATGCTGTCTTGTTAATTTTATGAATGATATTTTATTTGTAATCATTTTTTTTTGGGGGGGGTCATTAATTTTGGATCAGGGGACCGATCCGGCCTGCCTCCTTTGAAAGAGGCAGTGGTTCATTTCTATGTCATCCTGTGCTGCAAAAGAAGAAAAGGAATGAGTCAGTGCAGTTAGTAGAACAAACATACCTTTGTATGCATTGCAGTATTGTGAACTGAGTTACTTATGTTTTGTGTATCTTCCTATAACTGCTGGCATATTGATGAGCAGAGTAAAAATGCAAAATGCATGTTAGATCAAGTTACCCCCCCAACACACACACACACACACACACACACACACACACACACACACACACACACACACACACCCAGGTACCTACACATATACACACACACATACGCACACACACACACATACACACACACACACACACATACTCATACACGCACACACATACACGCATACACACACACACACACACACACACACACACACACACACACACACACACACACACACACACACACACACATACATACACACACACACACACACACACACACACACACACACATACATACACACACATACACACACACACACACATATACATACACACGGACACACATACATACACACACACACACACACACACACACACACACACACACACATACACAGACACACGCACACACACACACACACACACACACACACACACACACACACACACACACACACACACACACACACACACACACACACACACACAACACACGGACACATACATACACACACACATACATACACATAAACACACACACACACACACACACACACACACACACACACACACACACACACACACACACACACACACACACACACACACACACACACAATGGTTTTGACTCCTACATCACAAACACTGTGGGCACTTCTTTATACCTTGCCTCTTGACTACATACACACCCTCTTGGGACTTAAACACTGTTGGATACCACACCTCTTGCCCACCCAGCAAACCCACCCTTACAGAAAACACTTCTCTATACCCTTAAACACTTATTCAAACTCCCTGACAAGCAGACACAGACAGAGAGAAGAGAGTTGTTGTGCTCTCACATGCAAACACCGGAAACATGTCCTACATAGTAAAAAACCTGTTTGATCACTTGGGGATTTGAGTGAACAGTTTAACTTGTCTACAAGCATATCCATGCTCATTCATGCAGTGTTGGAAACATGAATACCTTATTGTACACTTGTTCAACAAGTCAGGAGCTGACCTAAAGGGATTATGACAAGGAGGACAGCAGCCTGCTTGTGGAATTAATCTGGTTTTGAGGATCTTTCAACATTCTGCTTTATCTTGTTGGGATCTCTGTTCATGCTTGCTGTAGTTTTGTCCTGATCTTGTGTGTCGTTGTCCTGTGTGAGGAAGTCTATGTGTCTGCTCAGTCTTGCTATAATCCTGTCTTCATCTTGTGTGAGTGTCTGTCATGTATGTGGGAGTCTGTGTGGATGTTAATATTCAGTCTTGCTGTAGTGCTGTCTTCATGCGTGGGTGTCTATGTCCTGTGTGTGAGAATCTGTGTAGCTGTCTGTCTTAAGTGTTTCTGCCCTGTGTGAAGGATTCTGTGTTAATGTCTATATTCAGTCTTGCTGTATTGCTGTTTTTGTCTTGTGTGTCTGTGTCCTGTGTGTGCGAGTCAGTGTGGGTGTCTTTGTGTACTTCTGTGGGACTGGCTACCTTGATGAGGTACAGAGGCTTGTTGTAATGCAACAACATTGCTACTAAATTGCAATCAGTGTGTGCGTGCACCTCTGTGAGTGGCTTCCTTGCTGTGGTATAGGGGCTTGTCATAATAATGTAACATTGGTACCAAATGCCAGTCAGTGGGTGTACATTGGCATTTCCAAGTCAGTCGTTATTAATGGTCTGAATGTAGTAACACTATACAGTGATGGTTAAATGGTGTTGGATGGGCTTGACAGGAAAGGGGGCATGATAGCAATGTGGTCATACTTTATATTCTCCTGGGTGAGGCCCCCAACATGAAACTTGCTAGGGGCCCCCAAAATGCTAGCACCGGCCCTGATTACTGAGCTCAAGGAAAAGGTGATTTCATGTATGTAATTATCATTGAATTTAGACATTTCCTCAGGTTTTGTACACCAGCAGCAAATCCTTTAGTAGCTCCTGTTCAGTTCTCTGGTAAGTTACACGTAAGAAAAATGAAGGAATTGCCTGCTTTTTTTAAACAGAAAATATACTTCATAAAATGCATTTATCTTGTATGCCAAGTGCAAAGGCTGACCTACATTTCGAAGGGCAGGATACATGCTTTTTACCTATAAGGTATGAAATGCTACTTTAGCAGGAACATCCTACAATGTTGTTTTTAAAAGTGCACCTTCACTCCACCTTATCTTAAATATATTAATTGCCCTAAGGCAAAGGAAAATGTCTTAGATCTTACATTTAACACATGTAGGATTTAATTCATTTGGTTCTGGAGCCTCTCAGTGTCAGGAGCATGTCCAGAGGTAATTTCTATATGTGTCAATCAACAACCAATGTATGCATGCTGTCACTATTAAATCTGCATGGCAGTCAATCATGCTTCATTTGCATACAATATCATGGCTATTTGACATGTCAGTCATACAGGCCATGCCCACGTTTGTGCAGTCCAGTTGTGGGAGGGTTACTTCAATACAACATAACCAAAGAATTTGTGTGAAAGTAACTGCCCATAGTGAGTAGCATTGCCATTTAACAATGCATTGCTCTGGTTGCGTTTTTGGCTGTTTTTTTTTTTTTTCCTTGATCCAGCTTCCTTGAAGGTGAAGATGCATAACGTGTGTGTGTGTGTGTGTGTGTGTGTGTGTGTGTGTGTGTGTGTGTGTGTGTGTGTGTGTGTGAATGTGTGTGTGTGTGTGTGTGTGTGTGTGTGTGTGTGTGTGTGTGTGTGTGTGTTCACGCGCGTGCTTGTGTGTGAAAAATATCACATATTTTAATCTGTACATGCACACAGTAATGCCAGACACATACATAACCCTCTTCTAGCAGCAGTAAAAAAATACAGCTAATGAGTAAGGCATAAATTACATCACAGAACATTCAGCTGTTCATAAGTTCATAGTTCATAGAGCTTCTAGGAGTCTTGTTTGTTCACAACCTAAACTGTATAAATAGGTTTTGAAGGGGAGATTGTGGTATTTTCTGCTTTCAACTGTACCCACTTTAAAACCAGCCTTGTTCAAATGTGTACAAAAAGTTGCTGTATGTTGTGTGGTTGGTTGGGGACAGTGTTGTTATTGTTTCTTTTCCTTTTTTTCACAGATCTCTGAGGTGCACAAGTAAAGTTACTAAAATGTGTGTAGGGGAAGTGCACTATTTAGGCACAACAAAGTGAAATATATTACTGTAATAATTTTTTTCACTTTCCTCACAATCACACATCAGTCAAAGATACAGGTAGCTACCCTTGGGTAGTAGCGGTCACAAGGGTTATGTATATGTTTATGTATATGTATAGGTATATGTTTATATGTATATGTATATATATATATATATATATATATATATATATATATATATATTATATAAATATATATGGATATATATATATATATATATATATATATATATATATATATATATATATAGATATATATATATAAAAACAACATTTCAGTTGAAATACATGACTGTGACCATTGGAACCCCTCCTTTCATTCCAGTCTAACACCAGAGGAATGCACATGCATTTAGGTCTTTAGCAAGAGACTCTAAAATCAGTAACTTTTTCTTTCTAGGCCTCCACTGAAAATGGGTTCATGCCCAGCCAGGATTTCCCAGTCAGTAAATACATAAATTAATAAATGAATAAATGAACGAGACTCAAGTCATTTTGTAAAATCTATAAAGTGAGAGGATTCTTGACCCTGAATTTCAAAGATGTAATAATTAAAAATGTACAGTTTTGTAATGAACTGTATAGTTACAGTCATATACAGGGAGGTACTCATTTAATCTCATTACATTGCTGTACAAAAATAAAACCCACAAAAAAGCACTTGCAGTAGAATCTTCATTTGTCTACTGCAAGTGTTTTTTTGTGTTTCAGATTTATTTACCACTGTCAGTTTGGGTTGTTTGTTGTTTTCATTATATTGCTGCCTTTGAGCAGAATGTAGTGCAAGGAATATGTAGATAGTTCTGACATCAAATACAGCATGTGGTGACTCTCCCAGTGTCAGCTTATACTTCATTGCTCAAAGTGTCCTACTTTGTAATGGTCTCAGTTCCTTGTTTGAAAGGTGGAGAAGCACCAAAGAAACTGTCATCTTCCTAGGGCAAATTTAACAGAACTAAGTTGTTATGAAGGAGTTGCCCTGTTTGTGCTTTATTTTACTGGCCAGTTATTCAGGCTCTTTCTTCAGCATATCAGTTTTGTTTTTTGTAGTATTAGTTTTCCTCGCAGTAGATAATATACAAATTAGATACATTTTTGAATCCCTTCTGCATATGTAAAACCTGCATGTAACAAAATACCCTTAAGTTTGCTACAAGATTTTTTTCTTCATTTTTTTCTTTGGAAACAAGAATGAGATAAACATTTCTGAATTATTTTTATTGTGTTCTGTGCCCCCTTCTTCACTGGAATCAGGCTTACTATGACTTTTTGCAGCAGTTATGGTGACTTTAACAGCTTTATAAGCTTTGCAGGCATAGTTGGCTTTAGGAACTAGTGAACCTTGCAGCAAGTTGTAGAGCAGTCATGAGTACTTAAAGTATACTGTTACACTTCTCATACATCTGTGTTTTACAATTCATTTCATTTCTGGATATACTCCTGATGTCAAAGCAGCAAGTGGTTTGAAAACAAAACAAAGATTATGCCATTTTTATTTTTGGTTACTTTTACTGTTGACACAGTTTTTACTTACAAACGCAGCCACAAAATGATGTCAGGTTAGGTATTAACAATAATTTACATGCACATGCAATGTATTCTGGGTAATCAAAAGTACTATAGTCCTTTAGAGGAACAGCTATTTATTTATAATATGGTTTCGTAAAAAGAACATCAAATGTGTTAAATTTTCAAGGATGGGTGTGCCTCCTGTGAGGTCATAGCTGACAAATTGTGGATATATGACTCCCTTATTGCTGCAGCTAGCCCTGAAAATTGTAGCTTATATAGTAACGTAGGAAGTCAGTGATTGCGGGTACAGTCTTTCATGATGTCATGTCCGATGTTTTCAGTTTCAAAAAACTTTTCAAGGGGCGGTACGTTTGAATGAAATTAATTATGAAAATAGCACATTATTTACCCCAAACACTGTAAAATTTGATATGATTTAAGGTATGGAGATTACTCCCGTCACTAATGGTTGGTTGTTTACATTTGCTAACAGAAGTGTGTCACACTCTACTAAACCAGGTGGGAAATAGCAACTCTATATATATCTCTTTTAAAATTCAAAGATATCTTTTGTTATAATAGCAGTGTTTTGTAAAGTAACATGGCTCACAATGTCATTAAATGTTTTACGACTGAAATAATGTCCTTAGTTAAATCCTCTCCACTAAAACTAACATCATAGCTTAAGGAACCTGCTATACTTGTCACTGCATGGATCCCACTAATCATTCTTAATTGTGTGTGGAAGTCCCTTAACAGCTGCTGCAGCTTAGGGAAATGAGGGTAAAAAATATATTATTAATTTTCCAATATTTTATCTGATACAGGGTTGTGATATGATCCAGTTAGGATAATATGGGTAATCAGTGAATTAACTCAAGCAAGGTAAGCCTAGAGATTAGCAGCCCAAAGTAACTGATCTCAGTTCTTGCCTTGAATTTCAAGAAGAGCTGATGCTTCTGATTTTCAGAGATAGTTTTCTCTTTCAAAGAATTGTATAAATATTAGCACAACACCATATACTATAACTCACAAAATCTTTGCTCAAGAATTCTGTCCAAATCAAAAATAATTCACTTAAAAAGTTACTAGAATAACACAGTTTGCATAAATATGCATTTTTTTGAGAAAAAGTGTGAAACTTCGGGCCACTGTAAAAATTGTAGACTCCACATCTGACTTCAAATCAGTGACAAGTGGAGTACCACAGAGTTCAGTCCTTGACCTCTCCTGTTTGGTATCTACTTCTCTGAAGTACAGGATAACACAGAAGGCCTTTGGATAATGAAGTTTGCAGATGACTGCAAACTAGGAGCTATAGTCGAGTCCCCAAATGATGTGGACATCCTACAGAAGGGCCTCACTGACACAGATGCCTGGTGTCAGAGCCATGGCTTCAACTCAGTGCCAAAAAGTGCATTGTCATCCCCTTTGGTAAAAACTCTGTACCCATAGGCGGCAGTCTACTTAACAATGAATGTGTGATAAGAGACCTTGGGATACAGGTGGACAGTAGTCTCTCCTTTGATAATCACATCGCCGCAATAGTCAGGAAATCCTTCTATGTGGCACACCTCATCACAAAAGGGTTCTCATCCAGGAAAAAAGAGGTCATTGTTCCCCTCTACTCGACACTCATTAGACCCATTATAGAGTACAATGCCCCTTTTGGAATGTACCTCACAAGACATCTGTACCAGCTGGAAAGGCCACAGAAGTACCTCACAAAGAGGATTACTGGCCTCAAACAGATGCCCTACACTAACCATCTCAAAAAACTCCAGCTTTTCTCCATAGCATATCACCTACTCTGAGGTGATCTCTGCCTAACATATAAAGTTATGTCAAACCCAGAGCTGTTGGACATGTTACACCTAAAGAAATCCCAATCCCTCAGAGCTACATGCTCTAGGGATCAAAACCTTGTCACCACAATAAACAGGACATGCTGGAGGGATACATTCCTGTCCCAGAGACGTCCCATACTCTGGAACAAGCTACCCGTCCATGTCAAGCAAAGTTCCTCATTAGCACTCTTCAAGAAAAATCTTGATGAGTGGATGGCAAATAGGAAATACACCCCGGGGATGACTTCTGTGACTCTGCTCGACAAGGACACAGGAAAATAACTTTCTTGGTTGGCATAAGCCAAGGAACCTTGTTGTTTAGGTTTACTTAGGCCCTTGGGACGATAGCCTAGTACCTACCTACCTATGAACCTATAAGCTCGAGTGGTGTAGAGGGATAAAGGCCTGACTATGGGCCAGCTGAGCCAGTTTTGATTACCGGCTCATGCAACTGATGGAGAGGCAGGGACTGGTGGGAGGACACTCATTGATAGAGTCCATAAGAGAGGATGTATTCCAGTGAGGGGAAATGCCCTCGGATGTAAACAAGCATGGTGGTTGGTTAAAGGAAAGTGGGTAGACCATCAAAAAAAAATAACCTTCCCCAGACAAAAGAACAACAAATGAGCCAACCCCCACTCAGGATCCACAACTGGCCACAGCAAAAATGGAGTAAGTCTGCAGGGTTTGGAGAGTAGCTGGTAGACTTGGTGTGGACATTGCTTACTATGGGTGGGCTGGTAACAGTGAGTTATGAGGGGACCGAAAAAATAAGTATGACACTCTGATATCTGAATTTATTGATAGTAATCCTAAATGATTTACCAGCAAATCAAACTTTCTATGAGGAGCAGAGCAAAATCATGAGGCAAAATCAGGGACATTGTTTGAAATGAGGAAAAGTGACAGATAAATGGTAATCCTCAATGAGGCAAATGAAAGTCACTTACCCATGCTGTTGTATGATGACTGCTAAACAACAGTCACTGATCTGGTGTGGCAATACCAGTGATGCTCAATGTATTGGTATTTGCTGAAATTAGTGCAAAACTAGTATTGCTATGGTGTGTGTGTGTGTGTGTGTGTGTGTGTGTGTGTGTGTGTGTGTGTGTGTGTGTGTGTGTGTGTGTGTGTGTGTGTGTGTGTGTGTCTTGTGGTGTAAGAGTAACAAGATGGCTATGATTTATTTAAATTCCTAGTACAAGCATCATCAGCATTACTATTACTCTTCTGTGTGGTGGGGGCCTCGATATCTGTGTATTTAACAGTAACAAGTTTGCCATGTTTTCTTTCATTTACCATCACAAGCATAGACAAAAATGATAGGTGGCTATCTTTGATCGTTTGGCAGGAAAATAATTTGTGTGAAAGTAACTGTCCATTGTCAATGTGGTTCAGTGAGTAGCTTTGCCATTTCACAATGCTTTGCTTTCTGGTTGTGTGCATTTTTTTTTTGTGTGTGTTGCATGGTCTCCCTGTCTATATATGCATCTATCCATGTTTCAGCACCTCAAAAACATGTAGCAGGTCAAATGGATTTCTTCCAGCTTTCTTGAAGGTGAAGATGCAGAGTGTGTGTGTGTGTGTGTGTGTGTGTGTGTGTGTGTGTGTGTGTGTGTGTGTGTGTGTGTGTGTGTGTGTGTGTAAAAATATCAAGAGTTTAGTCCAGTGATGGCAAACCTATGACACGCATGTCAAAGGTAACACACCACGATGATTTGCGTGACATGCCAGTGTTCACCAACACCTGAGTTACCAAAGAAACTGCTTTTGCATTCATTGCTCATATGAAGTACAGTGAATTATTTTGTGCCAGGAGCTAGTTCAACAGCACTCCTGCAGAGGTAAGGAAGTTATTAACCTAAAAAACTATTTCGGTATACTCTCTCAATACAGTCTGCAAAGGGCAGTGCTGACATTGTTTTCCATTCGTGGTTAAGTAGTCTGCATTTCTAAGCATGTGCTGTTTTACATTCCTCTCAACTGTCCCTCTTAATCCCTCACTAATTACACTTAATAATGACAATAATTAGATTTATAGACTTATTTTACTTCAGAAAATATATATTAATTTATGTGTATTTATTTATATTTGTTAACTGGGTAGTGTCCGACTAGGCAAGTAGCCCATTTTCAGCAGAGACCCGGGCAGGAAAGCTCCAGTGCAGTAACTCTTAGTTAAGAACACATAAGAATACATGTAGTAGTGAATACAATAATAGTAAAAAAATGCAATTAAACAACATAAAAATAATAAACAACATGTCAGGTATAAAATATAGAGGTTTATAAAATCTATCATACAAAAATTGTTAGAGAACAAGCAAGTTTGTTTGAAGAATCCTGAGGTAATAAGCACTACTTGCTTAAAGGTGTTGAAGAGAGGTACATGAGAAGGAAGATGGTGAATTACTAGGAGAAAGACACTTGCCAGGAGCCATACAGGAAGAGAGCCAGCTGCTATTGAGATATTATTTTAGGTTTTTTTTTTTTAATGAGGACAAGTTGGAATTTTGTTGGCTGTTCTGAGGAAGAGCATTTCAGTCCTTAGCAATTTTATAGGAGTAGAGGGAGTCACCATAATAGTTGTGAGACTGGGTAACTTTTAGCATATGTCTGCTGGAAGACATAAGGGACCTACAGGTAAAGTTAATTTGGACCAGGCTAGAAAGAGCAGGGCAGTTGCTGGGGTTGTGTATGAATTTGTGGGCAAAGATAAATTGATTTAGTGTTAACAGGTTGGGAAGTTTCAGCCAATTGAGTTGTTGAAGAACAGAGCAGTGTTGTGTGTTATAGGGCTGATTGGAGGAGAGCTTAGCTATTTTGTTATAGTAGGACTCTAGATTGCCAAAGACTACAGCAAATGAATCCAACAATGGTAGAAACCGCTCCAGTTTGCAGTTGTTGTGGAGAGAAACAATTCTTTATTAGTAAAACCACTGGAATTCATGATTCAACGCTTTCGTCTAAACATAGACTTCTTCATAACCATGAAAACTCCTCTAAACTCTGAATTTAAAAGCTCAGAAGTAAAACCACACCCCCAGGAACTGTCAATCAATAGGCAAGCTGAACAAATCCCAGGAAAGTTCTTAAAGGTATACACTCACCAAAAAAACACTTGCCACATAAAACCAAGTATAAATGGCTAAAAGAACATTTAGAATGTCAAAATACTACAGAAAGACATACCAATTTTAAACATTTTCCTCAAACTATGTTGGTATTTTTAAAATGGGTATGTCTTTCTGCAAACTGGATTGGTTTCTACCATTGTTGGATTCATTTGCTGTGGTCTTTGGCTTCCTGATCAGTTGTTTGTTCTTTGCTTGAATTTCTATTCCAGTTCCAGGGATTTCTTGGCTTTTTGTGGAGGACTCTAGATTGTTAAGGTCATTCTTGCAATGGCTGGTGAAGACAGGTGAGCAGTAGAGGAGGGTAGATAGCAAGTGAAATCTAGCTGTGGCTAGTCTGGCTTGGTGTGTAAGGCATGGTTTGGCCCTACAGAGAGCTCCAAGTTTGGAGTGGACTTTGTTGACAGCAAGGGAGATGTGTTTATCAAATTTTAGTCTATCCGCTATTGTAAATTCATTTTTTCTGGCAGTGTCTCAAAGTAATAGTGCTAGCAGTTTCAAACTGTCCATGTCTCTCATTTCTAGTTTTGTCCCTGATTCTGTTGAGATTTATCCCTGATGTATTGAGAGCTATGCTGTTTTATTTATTTATTTTAATTTTTTTGGAGGGGGGGCACCAGCAGAATCAAGTTAGGCATTTTCTGAATTTGTGACATTCAGAGCCCAAAAGGTTTGCCATCACTGGTGTTACTGTGTGCATGCAAGCAGTTAACGAGTAAGCATAAAATACATCACAGCGCATTCAGCTGTTCATAAGCTCATAGGTTCATAGAGCTTCTAGGAGTCTTGTCCCCACAACCTAGACTGCATAAATAGGTTTTGTCACAGAGTCTGTGGTGGTTTCTGCCTTCAACTGCACCCACTCTAAAACTATCCTTGTTCAGAGGTGTGTACAGAAGGTTGCTGTTGGTTGTGTGGTTGGTGGGGGACATTGCTGTCTAGCAGGGCAACTGATGTGATTCCCGGGATGAATTTCCTTTCTCCCATCCAATCATCAAGGTGGTTCCTTTTGAAGAGGGCCAAAGAGGCACTCTGCTTGACATGTATGGGCAGTCTATCCCAGAGTCTGTGTAGTCTCTGGGTCAGGAACCTATCCCTCCAGCATGTTTTGTTTATTGTGATGACAAGGTTTAGAATTGTGATTACAAGCTTTAGAATCTCTTTCCTTAATCATAATTTATATTCAAGACACCATTGGATGAAAATGTTTTGTTCAAAATGAAAAAAGAAACTTGAAAATGAACTTCAGAACATATGGAAAGCCATGGCTTCTTGTAAAAGTGAAAGTAAATACAAAATGTGAGAAGAAGAAGAAAAAAGTAATGGTCATGGTTGTTGAGCCCAGGATGTGTGTGCGTGTGTGTGTGTGTGTGTGTGTGTGTGTGTGTGTGTGTGTGTGTGTGTGTGTGTGTGTGTGTGTTGAAAGAGTAGGCAGTGCCTACAGCACCATTTTCCAGTTTCTTTGCTGCAACTAAGTGGCAGTAACTGTGAATGTCCCCCTGTGAGGTAGGCCAACATAGTGGGGTCTGCAAGCCTGCTATGATGTAAGAGCACTCTGCCTATAGTTCAGTCTGTACATACTACTTATAAAACTCTGAAGCATAAACACAAGGTTGCTTAGGAGAGGTGGCACTGATAGGGTGATACTTGCAATTGGAAGTGTCCAGGGGACCTCCAGCTTGTCATTTGCTGTGGACCATCAAAATGCTAATACCATCCCTGTTTGCTGGTAGAGTGCTATGAGGCAATGAATCACACACGTCCAGTGTTTCACCCAGTTTCATTCAGTGCTATTACCATAACATGTTCAGTCCAAAAACAAGTTTTGTTAAGCAGAACTTGTGAATACAACATTGTCTATTCACAACTGTAGCAAAACACAGTAGCTCTGCACTCACTCACTCTGGTTGTGAGCTGATGAGGTCACAAGGATGAGCATGCCTTCAAGCGCCATTAGTAAATAAGTATTGTTAGAGATAACTAAATCTGGCAGATATTTCACTAACACAAAGAAGTATTGTTCAGGTAGGAAATAGGCTGTTTGATATTTTTCTCTCACTTTACTTTAGCAAGTAAACACGCCTTTCCTTCTTTAGCTTGTTGGAGCCTCCTACAGTGTGGATAATGAAAGCATATGAACTTATCTTGAAACAAATGGCTGTCGCTTGTAATTGGTGTGTGTGTGTGTGTGTGTGTGTGTGTGTGTGTGTGTGTGTGTGTGTGTGTGTGTGTGTGTGTGTGTGTGTGTGTGTGTGTGAGTGTGTTGTATTGTTGTTCTCCACTTTTTCTGTTCATTACATTGTTGGAATTGATATATGTAGCCTCCTTGTAAGATCAAAGGCCATAGCTCAATTTTAGAAAGTATTCTGCACAAAAGCTCTATGATGTGCTAAATTAAAGAAAAAACTCTTCCCTGTCATTGTATTTCCCTACTCTGTGATAATCAGGGGGAAGGAAACTGAGGGTCAGGTGTGAATCATTAAAAAAAAAAAAACAAGGGCTGGAAAACTTATGATGAAACAGTTCTTATAGTCTGTTCTTATAAAGGCGAATCCGTTGTGATAAATGGCCAGTAGCAACTCAGAAGATTACTGTAATGGCTGTCAGGCATTGATTGGATTCTGTTTACCATTCTGCTGGTTTCGGATGTCAGACTGGAATCAGGAGCCAATGCATATCACTCCCCCTTTCCTTCCCTGATGTTAACATCACAGAAATATAAGGCCTTTCATCAGTGTGCCTCTTGTAGACGTTACAAATCAGCCTCGTCCACATAGTGCTCAAACCAAAAAACCTGCATGCATACAGGATATGCCATCTTGCTTTCTCTGAACTACATACTGAGAAGACATCAGAGTGTGCACACTTATAATAGTGCAAGATAGGGGAACTAAAGCACTGCTTTCCTACCTCATCACATTTAATCTGTGGTTTGTCGGTCATCAGTTTGGGTAGCTAGGTTATATTAGGTGGCCACACAAATGATGGAGGGATAATACTACTAGGGGAAAATAGTGAACAACAGTACAGAAACCAAGGGTTTAGCAGATCAAAAAAAAAAAAAAAAAAAACAGTGTATAATGGTAATGCAGTGTTATAACAAATCTTTTTTGATCTAATGTGTATAAACAGCAGAACAACCATCAATGTCAAAAGCACCATTAATTCCTTCAAAAGGTGCTGAACTGCTGAACCCTAGAGTATTTTTCCTTCCATCCGAAAATGTAAGCTAGCCGACATCAGACAGGCAATCGACAGCTTGATTTTCATTCAGTCACCGACAGTACAGAAAAAGTACGCTACACACACGTAAAAGATCCATGTCTGGATGCATGTGTTTGACTTAAACTGACACCAAGATCTAAGTATAATAAGTGACAAGCACCGTATTCGTACAGACAAAATGTAAGCACAAAATTTAATCATTTTGGAATGAGGACAAAGGATGCATAGTGTGATTCATGAACTATAATAGTGCTAAAAACTGAAATGCTGTTTTATTACAGTTTATTTTTCTTTCATTAACAAGAGGTTTTGTGGTTCAATTCCTGGCTGGGGTACCTTTTGACTGGAGTCTGCATGCCCTCCCTGTGGATAGATGTAGACTATTTATACACTGAGTATTTTCAAAGATCGTTTTGGACTATTTGCCCTTACATAGAGCAAGTTCTATAGCTTTGCTCCTACTTTTTGCTTTCATTCCACATGAACTGATAAATTGCCCTTTTTTGCACTTATTCTGTCAGTATGCCTCTAGGCCTAAATAGGTTCTGTGTGATTAAGCATTATCATACTTGTCATGAGCCGTAGCTAATCACAGATGTTTCATTTGCTATATTCAATATTCTCCACATGTATGAGCAGTTTTTGTTCTTTTTTTTTTTTTTTGCATTTGATTAATTTTATGTCATTCTTGAAAATGTGAAATCGTATGTCATGGTTGGCTTTCCTGTCTATCAAAAGTTAAATAACGTGCATTATTCTGATATGTATTACTTTGGAAATCTTTTAGCATGAATTTATGTGTGCATTCATATTGTGCTTACCTTGCAGAGACATGATTGCAACTGGCTGTGAAGACAAAAATGTTCGTGTTTACTACTTAGCAACCAGTTCAGATCAGCCATTGAAGGTGTTTACTGGGCACACTGCCAAAGTGTTTCACGTCAGGTGGTCTCCATTGAGGGAAGGCATTCTCTGCAGTGGCTCTGATGATGGGTATTATTTTCTAAATATGGCATACTTCTCTGAATGACATAAAATTGTCCCAATGATTAATATGAAAAAGGAAAAAAATGTTTATTACAGGAAATATTTGTCTGTCTAACGCAACCAGTATTACCTAATTAGAAAATGTGTTTCCATCAGTGTGAATTAGTTTCCTTTGAAATATCTCATTCCACACAGATAGTTAATTGTATTTGCCAACATAAACAGATCATTAGTACTTTAGCAAGTATATTAAAATAGATCAGAAAGGTCAATTCTAATATATCCATAATTTGTTTTGCATACTGAAGTCACAGTCATGTGAATGTTAATAATTTCCAAGCCTGGTATATCAGTATTGTAATTTTCACATATAATTCTTACAAACATCAGCTTCTCTGAGATATTTTTATAAGCAGTTTATTTATGTAGGTGTTAATTACTTCACAGACTGGAAATTCTCTAGAAGAATCATGATTTCAAAGTGATGCTATTAGATTCAACATGGAACCTGAATAAATAATTTGACAGATTATTCATTATATACATGGAACAAATTCTGTAATGCCTCCTCCAAGTTTCCAATTTGTTCCTTTTCTTAAAAGTGATCTCTATGTTTTCTGTTAAAATGTCTCTCCTTTCACATAACGCAGACTGTATAGAAGAAACATGTCTCTAAATGATGTTGCATTTTTCAGTCTTTCTGCCTCATCCTGATCTTCTTATCACCTATAGTCCATAAGTAGAACTCTTTGCATGCCTCCAGCTGACGATCAGCAGCCTAGCTGTACAATTGATCCTTTAGTGCCCCGAGTACTACCCTCTCTCCAAGCTGGGAATGAACCACTGCTGGATTGGGCATGGTAAGTGGAGATGGGGCAGCCTCCATCATCACGTATGGTAGAGTTTCACGCCAGAGAAGATTTTTGGCATGTCCCAACTGATCAAAGATAGTAGTGTCATGAGCATCACTGCATGCAACATAAACTCACTCTGCCCCCACATGCACTATGTTTTATCAGTATACTGCTTTACGATTATGACATATTCCCCATCAGAACCAATTATTTTTCAAAGCCTGCTTGTCATGTGTACAACATTCAACTTTCTCTGTCTTTTTTTCTTCACATTGCAGCAGTCCTTCAGGGAGTATGAGATCACATCTCTGCCTCTGTTACTTAAAGGAGACTATCCATCTACTGTAGTCACATCCTTCACTATAATTATTACAGCGTATTTACGCCTTGCCCATTACCCGAACCAAATCCTATAATGGCAAATGTCAGATTGCCAGGATATTCATTAGACAGAGACTATGAGAATGTAGTTAAACATTCATAAGACCTTTAATCATACAGCACACACTTGGAGAAAGTTTATCATATTATATGCAGCTTCCTGGAGTTAGTTCATAACATGCAGGTAATGTACCCTATTTCTAACATCCTTCCTTTTCACTTTTAAAGTGTTTATATGTGTTTTATAAATACTCTGTAAGCTAGCATGCATTATATTGTGACGCTCATTTCATTTTATTTATTTATTTTTATTTATTTATTGGGAAAGTCTGACTTGGAACAAGCCATTTTTCAGCAGAGGCCTAAGAAGAAATGTTCCAGATGCATGGCTTTGTAATGTGGGAGGAAACCAGAGCACCTGGAGAAAACCCACACAAACACAGGGAAGACATGCAGACTCTGCACAGAAGGCACCCCAGCCGAGAATTGAACCGGAGGACCTCTTGCTGTGAGGTGACAATGCAAACTGCTGCACCACTATGCCTTCACTTCTTTTGTCGTTGTGTCTTTCGGCTTTTCCCGGTTAGGGGTCACCACAGCAGAACTCCGGTCCGCTAATGATTGGCAGTAGATTTTTACGTGCCGAGTTGTCAGCTCTGACGCACAACCTTCAATGAAGGTACGCCCATTCACGCATGTCTCCACACAGAAGACGCTTTAGCTGACAATCGAACAGGACAATGTCTTACTGTGAGGCGACAACGCTACCGCAGCACCTTCACTAAACATAGTTATTCAAAAGTTATTTTAAATAAATACATCTTTTCAGCCCTTGGCATCATAATCAACACTTGAACTGTCCACATATCTGTCTGGTATTATCATTAGTTATTTAAATCAGAATATTTAACAGAGCTGCTTTGTTCTGGGTCAGTTTTTGCTGCACTATAACCTTTATTGGATATATCTCTTCAGGAACCTATCTTACTTTCTCTCTCTCTTTTTCTGCCTCTCTGCAGTTTTTTCTATCACAGTTCTCACAGTCTCCATTTTTTTTAAACATGATGAGTTGTGACTGTTCTGGTTGTTCATCTTTTCTGGATTTCAATGTATTGATCATAGAAAAGGACATATGCTTTCCTATGTGTAGTTTTCCTATTGCCCCATGAGCAACATAGGACTTTTTTTTTTTTTTGCTCCAGTTTTCCTATGTTCATTGAGCCTTTCTTCTGCCCATCTACTGACACATTCTTACACTTGTCCTCCATAGGCAGGAAACATTTGGCCCATTCATTCCTCTAGGAGCACAGGTCAACCAGTCTGGGAGTGATGACATCATCTGTATGGGAGGGTTTTTTTTATGGGCCTAAATTCTTCTGCACATGAACTTAGATATCCAAGACCATGTATGCAGTGGAAGCTTCAAGGGTTAGTCCATACCTCTTAAACTCTTTGCCCATGAATTTTGAACAAAGCCAATAATAATGAAGAAAAGGCCCAAAAACCACACATTATTTTTAAATATTGCTCTAATTCACCTGAAAAGTAAATAGAACAACCGGGTTTGCATGAACATGCATTTTTATTCTGATCAATAAAATTACGTAACTCTATTTACCAGAAAATGAAAAACTGAAAAGAAAAAAATAAAGGGAAATTAGGGATGTACTGTAAAATTAGCGATAACTGAGAAGTCACATGGTCACTTGGGGTGTTAAGAGCTTAATTGTCGTGTGCCAGGGAGCTGGTAACAACACATGATCTTAGTTTGACTGCTTAATCGACTACTGTGGCTTCAAGTTCAGGCTACAAACTTTCCTATGGCTTTTATATTTTTAATGTGTCCAAGCTTGTAAACCTGGTAATTTCCTACCATTTCTATTATAATTGTATTTCTGCCTTTGCCAATTTCTCTGCAGCATTTCCTTTACATTCTGTGGACCACAGGAAACAGGCTGTTAACAGATCTTTAATCCTCTTAGCCAACTGCCAGTCTGCCAGTTGGCTAAGAAGATTAAAGACCTTTCCTTTACATTCTGTTGGCATTTCAGACATCAGCATTGCTAATAAAGCAATTAATTTACTTTACAACCTTCTGCCCATTAACAATTGAACTATTACGAAACTGGTTCACTGTGCAGTGGGATATCCCTATATTCCAAAACTATAGAATGTCAATCCTCATAGCTTTTGCTGCTGTTTTTTCTCATGACATTGTTCACTGTTTGGATATCTCTTTCTGCTTATCACTGTTGTGCATAATCATATTGATCTGTCTTGCCATGCTTAATCTCCCACTCATAAAGAGCACCTGAGTTCCTGATGTTTGTATTGCTGATTATTGTTAGCTGAAACAAATTCAAGTCTCAACAGTATGGATTTGAATGCACTAATTACTTTTGCACTTGTATTTATCAATTTGATTACTTCAAGAAACTCTGAATACTCATCTGTATATATGAGACATGTTGCTTCTTTAAATCAGAAAAAGGTAACGTCTTCTCGTCTTCATATGATGATTTGGTACTGGGAAAACTGCTGTATTTTTTTGAGTTGTTGTTATTGTGTGTACTACATGTGGAAAAGAAGTTTGTACTAGTTCTATTTGAAACACCCCAATAATAAAAATTTCCATAAGGCATATCATGAAGTGATAAAATGTGTTATTACTGTAACCACTTGGCAAAACAGTAAGTGCTTTCATCCCTTGCACATTAAATTTAGATTGCATCTGACCATTAAAATCCATCTAAGTATGATTATTTAAATAGTAATGCAACATATGCGCTGCCTTGAATAAAACAGTACACTTTAGATATATATTAATGAGAAATCCATATAAACATAAATGAATAGATAAATATGACATTCTAGAGCTGTCATGTATGTTTATCTTGAAAAATTACAGATTTCTTCATTTCAATAAGCAACATACTGAGTGTGAGTTAATGGTTAAATCAATGTAATAGTGGTCATGTTACTTTTTATCAGTAGATAAATAATCACACTTAGATGGATGACTTTTCCTCAGCCACCCTCTCATTTAATATCTTGCAGTAATTGCATTACTAAAGCATCTTCTGTATAACTGAAAAATTCTTTTACTTTTTCTTCAGTCATCTGTAACTGTCATGTATTAAAGGAATTCATAGTTCTTTTTCTAGCAGTTCATCATATTTCCCTGGTAAATATGCTGTACCCAGTATGTCTGCTTCGTAGTTAATGATCTGTTTTTCACTGTGAAATCACATTTCTCTCAGTTTCAGAGGTACTTTTTATAAGCATGTTCAGAATATGTCTTGCAAGGGTTTATGGTCTGATTACAGTAGAACTACTTTACTATAGACTTATTAATGAAATGTCTCACAGTAATACAGCTCTGTTGTTAACAATATATTTCTTATCTGAGCTTATCTCACTTTTGTGCATTTGTAAATGCTGCTGACCCATAGGCTGCTAGCCTACTCTCTTGTTCGAGATCAGCTCCTATATCATTTGGACTGACTTCTACTTGCTGTACATCTATGCCATTCACGTAATCATATTATGTTATGTTTATTATTATGTTAGTTCTTCTGTAACTATCTCTTGAGCAGTTCCAACTCTTTTCTTGTTTGTAGCACCATTCCTAGTTTACATATCACTTGTAGAGCTTTCAGAGAGGAAGAAATATCTCGGACATATGAGTTACAAGTTTTTCAAGATATCACATCATTTCTAGAAATATTTTGATGTTTGCTTGTCTTTTTGATTTGGCATTTATACAGTTGTTCTGACTTAGACTTCAAGCTCTCTGAAATTAGAATATGACCTATGTATGTTAGCTTTGTTCCACTTAGGTTCATAGGTTCATAGGTAGGTACTAGGCTATTAGCCCTAGGGCCTATACAAGCCTAGCCAAAAAGTTACCCTGGCTTTCGCCACCCAAGAAAATTATTTTCCTGTGCTCCTGTCAAGCAGAACCACAGAAGTGATCCCTGGGGTGAATTTCCTATTACCCATCTAATCATCAAGATTTTTCTTGAAGAGGGCTAATGAGGAGCTCTGTTTGACATAGATAGGTAGTCTGTTCCAGAGTATGGGAAGTCTCTGGGACAGGAATCTATCCCTCCAGCATGTTCTGTTTATTGTGTTGACAAGGTTTAGATCCCTAGAGCATGTAGCTCGGAGGGATTGGGATTTCTTTAAGTGGAGAATGTCCAACAGCTCTGGGTTTGACATAGCTTTGTATGTTAGGCAGAGATCACTTCTGAGTAGGTGATATGCTACGGATTAAAGCTGGAGATTTTTGAGACAGTCTGCGTGAGGCATCTGTTTGAGGCCAGTAATCCGCATTGTGAGGTATTTTTGCGGCCTTTCCAGTTGTTGTAGATGTCTTGTGAGGTACATACCAAAAGGGGCATTGTACTCTATAATGGGTCTAATGAGTGATGAGTAGAGGGGACCAATTACCTCTTTTTTTCTGGATGAGAAACCTTTTGTGATGAGGTGTGCCATGTAGAAGGATTTCCTGACCACTGTGGCGATGTGATTATCAAAGGAAAGACTACTGTCCATCTGTGTCCCAAGGTCTCTTATCACACTTTCGGTGTTAAGTAGACTACTGCCTATGTGGTAGTTCATGGGTGCAGAGTTTTTACCAAAGGGGATGACAATGCACTTTTTGGCATTGAGCTTGAGACCATGTCTCTGACACCAGGTATCTGTCTCGGTGAGGCCCTTTTGTTGGATGTCCACATCGTTAAGAGTTTCGATTATGGCTCCTAGTTTGCAGTCATCTGTGAATTTAGTTAGCCAAAGACCTTTTGTGTTAGCCTGTACTTCAGAAAAGTAGATACCAAATAGGAGAGGACCCAGGACTGAACCCTGTGGTACTCCACTTGTCACTGGTCTGAAGTCTGATTTGGAGTCTGCTACTTTCACAGTGTGGGTTCTGTCAGTAAGCCAGTTGGCAACCCATCTTGTGACATAGGGATTTATACCTAGTTTAGTAAGTTTATCTATAATTCCAGAGTGGGGGATGGTGTCAAACGCCTTGACGAGATCTTGATAGGCTGTGTGAACCACCTTATCCTCATCTATGGCTTTGGTGACTATTTCAAAGAAGTCTATCAGATTTAGGAGACATGATCTGCCTTTTACAAACCCAAACTATGTGGAGTCCAGAGTTTGGAGATCTCCAATGTCTTTGTTTATGAGTTGCATGATGATACGTTCCATGGCCTTGCAGACGAGGCTCGTCAGGCTAATGGGGCGGTAGTTCCTGGGGTCTGTTGTGGTCCCCCTCCCCCCTTTGTGGAGTGGGATAACTGTCACGGTGTGCCATTCAATGGGCACAAAGCCTGAGGTGAGGCTATGATTGAACATGGTACTTAGGTGGGGTGCCAGTTCATTCTGTAGTTCATGTAGAAGGCAGCCTGGGATGTTGTCAGGTCCCATGGATGCTGTGTTCTTGGCTTTGGAGAGTGAGGTTTTTACCTGTACAGCCGTGATTACAGGAACTTTTCATTCTTCTGGTATAAAGATGGGCCCTTTAGGGGGTGAGAGGGGGGTAAAGTTAGCACTGAACCTATCTGCCAGGATGTTGGCAATGTCAGTTGGTTCTGTATATTTAGTGTCATTGTGCTGTAACTCAGAGCAGATCTGAGTGTTGCCATTGAGATTCTTGACATAGCTATAGAATGCTTTGTGGTTGTCTTTAGAATCAGTGGCAATTTTGTTTTCATAACTAGCTTTGGAGGATTTTATGAGGGATCTCAGCTTCTTACTGAGGCTGACCAGGGAGTTCCTCCAATCATGGGATTTTACTCTTTTTTGCAACAGTTTCTTTCTTCTGTTGTAGAGTTTGTTTATGGCAGAAGACCACCAGATTGTCTTCCTTTTTTTTGGAGGATACCATCTTGGTTCTGTTAGGGATAGCACGATCCATGCACTCGTGTAAGTGCTTATAAAGTGCATTTGTGTAGAATTCAGCAGTCGTACCTCTATTGTCTATCTGCATGGGTGTCGTGAAGTTTGCCACTTCTGTCTTAAGAAGCGTGAAGTTGGCTTTGGAGAAATTGTTTACGGTTGTTTTCCTAATGGGGGGGGGGTGGGAGCGGGATGTGGATATCTAGGGTGATTAGCTTGTGGTCGGATCTGACCAATGAGGAGCTGACCTCTGGTGTGGAACACCGGTCACCCATGTTGGTGATGACCAGGTCTAGGATATTGCTGCCCCTGGTGGGAGTGTGGATAAGTTGATCCAAGGTGTTGGAATTGATGATTTCCAGAAAACATTGAGCAAAAGAGTTGGTACATGAGTAGTTTTCCCAGTTAATGGTAGGGTAGTTTAAATCACCCATTATTAGAGTGTTGGGTTGTACCTTAATATTTTTCAGTGTATCAAGAAAAGAGGAGTGTGAATCCTGGGGCATGGTGGGGGGTCTGTAGCAAGCCACAATCTGGATTGCGGTTTTGCCCAGAGTTAGTTGAACTTGGATAATCTCGGATGCATTATGCTGAGCAGCTAGCTTGGAGGTCTGGATATCCTTAATGAATATGGACACACCTCCACCTTTAGTGTTTCAGTCCGGGTTTGGTGGCCGAAAGGTGTGGTATGAATTATAGCCTGGTAATGCAGGGGTGCTCTCTGGAGCTTTGAACCAGGTATCTGTCACTTCACAGATGTCAATGTTCTCCATTTTAAGGAGTGCCTCGAGTGAGTGCATTTTGAGGTTTAGACTTCTAGCATTGAGTAGCATTACCCTCAGATTTTGCTTGCTTGTACCTGTTATGGTTGTGAATTTGTCATTTAAACCTCGCCTAAAAAAGGCACTTTAGGGGTGGCATGAGCCTTTGCCAGTATCTGGAATCCCAAGGGCGACAGGTGCAGGCCATCTCTGGCAAAGCAGCGTGGTCTGTCGATCATGTCATCCCAGGCAGACAGATACTGGATTCCATTAGAATGACACCAGAAGATTAGCCAATTGCTAAAGTCAGTCATTTTGTCCTTGTACTGTGGTGTCATTCTGGGTGATGGCAGGATGCTACTCAGGGCTAGGGTCATACTGGCCTGGGCTACAACATCGGAGAGCTCCTCCATGTCTCTTTTCATGTAGTCCAGGGAGGTACGTCTCAGGTCATTCACACCAACATGGACAATGACAGAGTCATATTTGTACTTGTTGTGGAGTGACCTGAGTGCATGCATTATGTGGCGGATCCTGGCACCTGACAGGCAGATGACAGTAACTTTTTCCTTGTTTAGCCTGGTGAGTGGAACATCAGTGTGCCTGACTATAGAGTCACCTACTGTACACTTTCTCTTTTTCAACTTAAAATTATGTGGGAATAATATGTTTAACTGCTTTATCAGTCCCAAGTCATGTTGCTCCCATCTCTTCCTCATACTAATAGATCACTAATTATGTTTACCACACCTTCAAAACCTTTTTGATTCTGATTGTTTTGGCAAATTACCAAATCAGCTTTAGAAGAAGCTATAAGTACTTAATGGAATTCTGCATATGTATAGCATAGGACTTTGTTCATCTAGCTTTGTATTGCATAAGTCTTAGCTTCCATCTAGTCCTGAAAGTAACTTATCATTTTATTTTCTTTGGACCACTTCTTTGACTGTAAACAATGGGTAATAGATTAATTTATTCAGTTTATTTGAACTTTCTGGAGCTATACAGTTGCAAATCTCATCTTTCTTCATAGGTTCATAAGTATTTACAAGGCTGTTGATCTGTGAGGGTGTTTACAAGCCTAGCCATGCATTCCCATAAACATTTTAGACCTTGTATTTAAGTATGAATAAGCCAGAGACAAGTAGAACATTTATATGTTGAACCTATCAATAACAGACAAGGGTGCTAAACCAGAGGTGAGTTTATGGTTACCCATCCATTCATTCAGATTACTTTTAAATAGTCTCAAAGAATAATTTTACTTTATGTGAAGAGGAAGATGATAACAAAGAAGTACTTTTGTCTCTGCTAAGTATTTATTCCTCCAATATGTTCTAGTTATGTAGCAAAAGAGATTTAGATCTCTTGAGTAGGTATCTATACTCCCACTGGACTTGCAAATATGCAGTAGGTGTGAAAGGATAGGCTCAGTACAAAAGGCAGAGATCACCAGTAGTCTATATGGCACCAAGAAGAGAGACAAGGCTTTTAGATGGTCCTCATAGTTTTTGTGATTTAGGCCCTTGACTTTTTTAATAAGAAACCACTGTGGGAGGTGAAGTTGTATCAAATGTTTTGACAGGTACATACTGAAGGGGACATTATAATCAATGATCAGCCTGAAGAGTGTAGAATAAAGAAGAATGATCACTGTGATGACCTACCACTGGACCAGTAATCAAGGAGGCTCAAACCTCACCACTGGCACTAGTGCAGGACATTCAGGTACAAACACAGTATTTCCAGATGCAGCTCTCTGCATCAAGTGCAATTTCCCTTAAGAGCACACAGAGACAACAGTCATCTGAGTTTGGTTTCTCCTTCTTTCTCCATATCCCCAGTAAGACACCCCACTGGCACATTTATAGAGTTGAGATCTCAGCTGAGTGGCCAAGCCAAGACCTCCGGCACTCTCTCTGTCCAGCCTGTGCTTCATGTTCCTGCCCAAGTAACTGACACACACACTCTTTGAGATTTGATTTACATACACACATACCTGGGAAAGGCTGGCACAGGTTTACTAGCTATGCCTATTTTTGCCCAGACTATAAGGTAGTTATCACTGCCACCAGCCAACTCCTTATCAGTTACTTTAAGGCTCTTAACAAAGGGTGTGCAATCTTACTGTGTAATATTAATATTAATACAAATGGTAGTTTGACCAAGAGCCAGGATATTAGAATTGACCCACACAG
Source organism: Protopterus annectens (assembly GCF_019279795.1). Taxonomy (NCBI): domain Eukaryota; kingdom Metazoa; phylum Chordata; order Ceratodontiformes; family Protopteridae; genus Protopterus; species Protopterus annectens. The sequence goes on from NC_056729.1 coordinate 873,315,299, forward strand.
TGTCACCAAATAAATATGCAAATGCCCTCAAAACTTAAATATTTCTACATAGATCAGCCCCAATGAAAGGTTTAAATATATTTAATAATAAATAATAAAAGAACAAGACAATGCTCAGTATATATTCACATTGACATCAGAGTTCAAAACCACAGGAAATATTTAAAACAACATTGCAGGACAGTCTCAAATAAAGAAAAAATATCCAAACTAAGCTTTACTATATTCCTTACTGTATCTAGGAGAGTTACTATACCCTAAAAACTAAAAAAGTAAGGTAGATGTGGTTAATGGTACTTGTCAGGTCCAAGACAGAATACCCTGTCTCACCAAGACAGTTCTCAAATTAATATTTCAAATATTACTGCTGAGATAGCTTTCAGAATGACATCATTTTTTGTCGTCTGACTCTATCCCATGTGAAACCCCCACTGCTGGAAGCTGGCAGTATTTAGCATCTACCTGTGAAAATAGATAGACCTCAGATTTTTGGCAAATGCTGGAAGTCATAAAATAATGTCATTACTTCATACTTTCAGAGGTAGTAATTAGTTCACTCTGAAGACAATACAGAAAGCTTCTCAGCACAGACATTATGTCCCCATTCTAGCCTATAAAGTAATTTAATTTCAGCTATTTTTCTGAAGTTTTTCTTATACTAATGGATACTCTTCACCTTTTACTCTTCTGCACTAACTCCAGACTTATCCTTAAAGAACCAAAGAGACCATGATCTTGCAATTTAAATATTTGTATATATGTAAATAGTAACATCTTTATATTTACAAAACATTTACTGTTGTGTTATGTTTATTATAAGTATTGTATTTTTATTAACATCAGCTGTGTTATGCATGTACTGTAGCAACATTCTATATTGTAATTGTGTGTTAGAGCTTTTCTCCCTGGGCTTCTACTGAAAATGGACATGTATCCAGTTAGACTAGCATGGTCAACAAATGTAAAACAAATAAAATAAAATAAATAAAAAGTTAACCTCCTGTACTCCATTTTCCACTGTTAAAATATATACATTTAAACAGTTGCAATAGTGCATGTACATTTCTGTTCTTTTCCAGTAGGACACACTGTGGTTACATTTTAAGCACAAGCACTTTATAAAATACCATTTTAACACATATGTCTGTACAGACCAGTTTGATACACACATGACATACATTTCTAATACATTTGCAATACAAGCAGCTTATATAGATCATGTTGATATTCACAAATGACATATAATTATGTACAAAATTCCAGATAGCTGTGCTGGCAGTATCTCAAAATACCTTTTTAACACATATGTCTGTACAGACCAGTTTGATACACACATGACATACATTTCTAATACATTTGCAATACAAGCAGCTTATATAGATCATGTTGATATTCACAACTGACATATAATTATGTATAAAATTCCAGATAGCTGTGCTGGCAGTATCTCCTTTCATTACAATCACATTCCTGGAGCCAGACACCATGCCATTAGTAGCAATAAGCTTTGCAATGATAAAGCACTTTGTGATAACACAATGGTGATTGAAGGATAGTTTGTTGTCTACATAGGTTCAAAGGTCCGTGACTGCTGACTCATGTTTCAGGGGTATATATTGTTAATATGATAATTACATTGCTTTCTGATGGGTACAATTATACATCTCTTGGAATTTAGTTACAGGCAGTGCTTTTGAAACCAGCTACAGTGGCCATACTATTTATGTATTATGATGTTCATAAGTACTTCATAATAACACCTAAATTTTCCATACACTTTAAGTCTACTATGTTTTATTATATACATACTCTAAGGAAAGAACTAGTAGCTGTTTCACTGGCACATCACCCAAGTTTTATTTTTATGTCATATTTTCCTTTTGAACTAATTTTTTAAGTCTATAAGTAAATCAGCATAGTCAGACAGACTATGGTGCAATATTTATGCAGAAGAGAAAGCAAAACTAACTAATACAAAAAAAAACAGCACTAAAGATATGTGAACAGAAATACAGGCAATGCATCTGGCTCTGGAAAATTTCAAAATACAAAACATAAGAAAACAAAGAGAGGAGTAGAAAAGAGGATCCGTAATGGAGATGTTAAAGAAAGAGAAACTGAGGTTATGGATTACCTACAAAGTGAAGAATTTACTGTAGACAATCCAACTCTGGCAATATCACAACATAATGGAATAATGAGTCCCCAAATTAAGGAGAAACAGGTGGAATGGGAAGCATCTGATCACTTGCCACATGAAGTTACTCTAGAGCCTTAAGCATGAAATCAGTACAGATGTTTATTTGGAGTTGCACATCGAGGGAAGGAGCAGGAAACAGTGACAACTCTGACTCGGTCAATGTTGTGCAATGATAGGCCAGTGAGTTCCCATATGAAAGAGCAGTGGATAATGAAGGATGCAGCTGAAGAGAATATGTCACAGGAAGATGTTCTGAAACTTTCTGTAGACTACCGGTATGAAGCAGAGAACAAAGAACGTGCCCTAAGTCTAGAAGAAAATGATATTAGGGAGGAGTTGCTTGATTTAATAGATATAGATAGGCATATTAAAATTGATGAAAAAATTGATTATAGAAAGTCAGTAAGACGCACAATGTTAGAAGTCTGATAAAACAAATGAACATAGTAATCAAGACTGTTAACAGAAATCCATGTGATATAACAGAAGTAAATAGGATATATCACTCTGCAGCTAAATTAATAACAGATAAAGTCTTACCACAAAAAAAAAAAAAAAAAAAAAAACAGAACAATAAGGGAAAGGAAGGGAAGAAATCAAATGCCATCACAGAAGCATCAAACCTGAATTGCAGGTTTTACTGACGTACTCTAAGATATATATTATTTTTATTTAACTGTTATTACGAGGGAGATATACTGCAACCCTGTGTGCTCTATCAAACCTGACTAATATACCAATTATCTTTTTCACCTAAAGTTCTAAATAATGTGCAGATGCAGTCCACTTAGTATTAGCTGAAATTATTAGCCCTAAATATTTTCACTTGTTCTATATTGTTCTAACTTATCCATATTTTATATTTTCCATCTCTGTGTTTAATACCATTATCTTTGTTTTATTATAGCTTATTTTCGAATTGCATTATTTTGCTGAATTTTCCACAAATTTATATTGTTTCATGGCTCTGTGGAAGCTTAATAAAGTTAGAAATAAGCCATAAGAAGTTATTGAATCCCCAAATTACTTTACCATCATGCAGGAAGGTTTGTCCCAAATAATAACTTGTGCCAAAATCATGACAATGCCCTCTGAGAACTGATCCAATTGTTTGGCATTTGGGAACTTGTGTGTACAGTGACCTAACTTTTGACCAACATGTGCCCAGAGTCGTATGAAAGCCTTTTTATATTGCACAGCTTATAAACAAATTGATTGTGACTAGATCTAGAGATGTTGTTGTCCCCCTTTACAAAACTCTCATTATGTCAATCATTTTGTATAATGCCCACTTTGACATGTATCTGTCCAGCCCCATGCAACAACTGGAATACCTTCAGAGATACCTTACTAAAAGGATACAAGATCTAAGCAATAGGTCTTGCATGGACCACCTCAAAGATTTATTACTATACTCAGTATCCTATAGAGTGCTTAGAGAAGACATGTCTGGCATACAAAGCATCCTCCGACATAATACAGATGGACATATTGAACATCAGCAAGCCATTAGAAATACTCAGTCCGGGTATCTAAACTGAATGTTGTGGAGAGATGGATATATATCACAGGGGCTACCACTGTTCTGGAACAGACTATCTATAAAAATAATGCAAAGCTCATCCATCCATATTCAAATGCAACTTGGATCTAAGGATGGGTAATAGAAAATGTACTCCAGGATTTCCCCTCATGCCACTAATGGATAGAGGTAGTTCCTAAATGCTGCATCCATTACATGGCCCCCTCAAATTATCTATGGTATGATCACAGTTGTTCTCATTAGGGCTAATATACAATTATCAGTCATGGGGATAGCTAAGGCCAATCAGAAAATGTTACTTCAAGCACCAAAAGGGAATTCGCTAAGCTTAAAATGTCCTCCAAGTGAACCTATGTTGTGGTAGCAAATAGTTATAAAAAAATTACCCTTTTTAGTTAACTAAGTGCCCCTGTCACCCTCCACCCCCCCCAGTCTTTAACATCATCAGGCACCTATGACTATAACAGGAAAACAGGGTCCCTATCATATTATCGAAGTTTCAAAACTTAGCAAGTCATGTGGTCGGGATCATATGATCGATGTTTTGAATGGAGATCTTGATCAAGTGTGGAATGGGAAGCTTACCTTTTTCCTCAATGTAGTGTGATCCCGGATTTGATATATGTAATTAGCAGGGAGTGGGGGGGGCAACATTAAAAATAGATTTTTTTTTGTTTGTTTTAATGTTCGAAGTTCCAAAACTTTGATCATATGGTCTCAGGCATATAAATTTCAAAGTTTCAATACTTTGATAATCTGACATAGATCCCAGGAAAACAACATGAATTAAGAGTTATGAAGGATCATAGAATGCTTCCCCATTTTTTGGGATAATAATCCAAAAAAAAAGGAATCCTCCATATGTGCTATTGAGATATAGAATGCATGCTACATAGTGTAAAGGATTCTTAAAACAAGTTTTTATCATAATATGAGGATTATGTGCATGATTTCAGTAATAAAGTTTGTGAAATCTTGTTTAGAACTGCAGATATATTAATAATACAATAATCATTTTGTGTAAAATAGAGAAACTAACAACAAATTATTGGAAGAAGAATCAATGTTTTGAAGGATTTTAGGAAACACCTAAGATTTTTTAGATGAATGAAAAATGTTTTGGTTGTTTTACCTGTCAATTTTTAAATGAATAGGTATATACAAAGGTATAAACAAAAAGTTTAACCTTGATAGTTTTCTATCTGAACTTAGATCCTGCAACTGGTCTTCTCTTAAACACCTCCCACTGGATGATGCTGTGACATACTTTAACTCTAAATTCTTATCTATCCTTGACTCACATGCTCCAGTAAGATCCATCAGACTTTGCTCAAAACCCACCCCATGGCTAACAAAGGAGACAAGGCAAAAATAAATCCTGAAAAATAAACTCTGGTCAAAATACCATAGTACTAAAGATCCCACTGACCAACTAAACTTTAGACAAATAAGAAACATAACAAAAAAGCAGTACTTAGTGATAAAAGAAACTACTTCTGCCATTTGCAACAAACTAACCTACATAACCCACAAAAGGTCTGGGCTGGAATAAATAGTCTCCTAAACCCTGGCCACTTGGACACTCCAAACCCATCAGGCACCTCCCAAGATAACCCCAAACAAACTGCAAATGCCTTCAATACCTTCTTTACTGAAACTGTCCAGTCTCTCTCAAATCAACTCTCCCCCAACTTCTCCTGCCTGACCACCACCTCCAACACATCTATTCCCACATTTCAGCTACAACCCGTACCCTACTCACTGATCTGTTCTCTTCTTCATAAACTTAAGCTCTCTTCTCCATCAGCATTCCTTCTTCCTGCTCAATATCTAAACCTTGCTGCTAATGCTTTAACCTATCCCATCACTATCCTGATTAACAGAACCATTGTTGAAGGCTACATTCCCTCACTCTAGAAAATATCTCATATTATTCCCCTCCATAAAGGTAGAAATTCAACCGAGCTCTCCAACTTCCGACCCATAGCCTTGCTCTCTCCTCTTGATAAAATCATGGAAAAATGTGTCCAGAAGCAACTTCTGAATCACTTCTTAACTAAAAATCTTCTAGCTAACTGTCAACATGGCTTCAGACCCTACCATAGCACCACCTCTGACCTCCTCTCCTTCACAGACCACATCAATAAACATAGGAACAATAATATACTTACATCCGACTTATTTATCGAGCTATCCAAAGCCTTCTATATGGTCAATCATGACATACTGTTAAACTTGCTTAAATCATTTGCACTAGACACAAACTCAATTAAGTGGTTCCACTCTTATCTGCACAACAGACAACAGGCTGTGCGCTGGCACAATAACTTGTCCAACAACCTCCCCATTACTCTAGGTGTCCCCCAAGGCTCAATACTTGGCCCTCTTCTGTTCTCAATTTTCATTAATGATCTGCATACTCATATTTCTCCTGCCACCTGTATGTAATATGCAGATGACTCTACTTTAATCTGTTCTGCCTCAACCCACTCTGAATTGCACTCCCTCACCCAACAGATTTTCCAAACCGTAGAGACATGGTTCCTAAAGCGATGCTTAATTTTGAACCCCAAAAAAAAACAAATTATTACTTTTTTTCCCCTACCTGAAAATCCCCACCAATGAACTTCACTGTCATGTCAAATAATGGCACCAACATATCACCCGATCCAACTACCAGACTCCTCGGAGCTGAGATAGACAACAATCTGACCTTTGACACACGCATTAGCAACACAATAAAATTAGTTAACAGAAAACTAAGGTCCCTCTATAGAATTAAACCATTCCTTACTCCTCTTGCCAGAACTTCCATTGCTCATTCCCATCTAATTTCCACCCTGCTGTATGCCTCACCTATCTACACTTCTTTGTCCAAAACTAACCTCAGCAAACTATCAGTTGCTTACAACAATATTGCCAGATTTGTCACTAACTCTACCTTTAGAACTCATCACTGCCAAAACTTAAGGCAACTAGGTTGGCTCGAAATACAAAATCTAATCATATTTCACCAGCTCTCCATAGCCCACAAAATCCTTTACAAACCTGCAAAAACTCCCATACTCACTTCCCTTATCACTCCTTACTGTAATCTCAAAATCTTTTGTTCATCCAACAAACTACTTATATCCACCTCTAAACCCAATAACACAGCTGGCAAATCTTTATTCTCAAACACAGTAGGGAAAACTTGGAACACTCTGCCACACAATCTTACAGCAATCCCCTCTCTTCCCTGCTTTAAATCCCAACTCAAAACTCACCTCAAAACCCACTGGATCTGCCCCTGTACCAACTCTGACTAACTCTCTTTCAGTATTTAAGCACCCTCAACCTTTCTGCTTTATGAAAACTTTTCTATCATAACATACTTTTTACTTCTTGTCTTCTGACTTATAGTTTATATCTAATGTATCTGGATGTATATACTATTTTATAGGCTTAATTTTTTGTACCTGGCCTTACTAATGTTTGTATGTTGGAACTTTTCTCCTCAGGCCTCTGCTGAAAATAGACATATATCCAGTCAGACTAGTCTGGTCAACAAATGTAAAATAAATAAATAAAATAAAATATACTAGACTACCTGCCTTGTGGGCCATTTAAAGCCTAGACAAATTCTATTCCAAAGGTAAGAATAAGAACTTGTACTTTTTGTCTGGGAGGTAACACCTGTCCCATTATATCAACACCCACACCTCCTAATGCACTTGTCAGTGTGACAGGAGAATCTCAATCATGCACAATGTATAGATAATCACAGGTTTGAGACCATAGCTTCTTAAGACAACAACATACTCTAGAACAGTCTCATTACCTCACATCAGAGGAGAAGGCTTATACAATATATTTTAATTGTGACTTCACATAATTTTAATGTGTTGTAACAACTAATGTGTTGCAGCAATAAGATTTTACTAACTGAGGTATATATTCAATGTTTATATACTTCAGTTCTATATAGCTAAAGCTGCTGTCTTCCTTGAATTATTTCTTTAGGAGAAGTTGTTAAGCAATTTCATTGCAAAAAATGTCCAGCTCATTCTTTTGTCTGGCCTGCATATATTTTTCAGCCATTCTTTGGTTTGGTAGAAATACAAGAGCATTATAATTTATTGCCAAACACAAAGCTGACCCACATCTGATCAGATAGTGATTCACTGTCATGTACAGCATACAAAATAACTACAAATATGTCATGCTGAACGACTATGGTTTTAAAGAAGTGTTAGTATGTAATAATGCATAGCTTTCAACTGTCCAGATTTTCACAAAATGTCCAAATGTTTGCCTCATATATATATATATTTTAGTCTGTTCTTCATAAAATGTGTGGTTTTCTGTTAAATCACTGAGGAATAAAGTCACCAAATAATGGCATACATTTGAATTTTAGAGTTTATATCCTTCAGAAAACACTTTCTAACACAAAACTTTTATTCTAGTAACCTTCTAACTTAATAAGAGCAATATTTAAAATCTGTCTCTCTTTTTTTGGCATTTGTCACCCCATTATTTTAGACTCTGACCAGATTTCTTGCTCTAAGAGGTTGAGAGGCATGTCACAACGTAACAAAAAAAAAAATAGCAATACAATAACAGATGTGAGAAAATGTAATGCATAACACATTTATGCCAAAAAAAAAAACTTCTCGTAGCAGCACAAATTCAAGAACAGAAGGCTGTCCCTATTAAACATGCTGATTGATTTTGTAACGGTAGAAATAACATGGCAGGAGTTATAAAAGAAAAAAAAATTGTTGTGCAAATAAAATACATTTCTATAAAGTTCACAATAAAACACAATCTTCTTCCTGCAGACACTAGAAAATAGCAGAAGTAGATTGCATGTCTCTTATATGTAATCTTAAGAAAGAGTTGCTAACACACACACACACACACACACACACACACACACACACACACACACACACACACACACACACACACACACACACACACACACACACACACACACACACACACACACACACACACACACACACACACACACACACACAAAGTTGGCATCCCTTAACTAACTCCAGTAGTGTGGCCACCAAGATAGCTACCCCCTCATACAAATCCATTTGGCCACATTAATGCACCTATTGACATGCACACACACACACACATGCACACACATATCCATACACAGACACCCCTCATGTATCCACTATATTTGCATGGATAGCACAATGGTGCAGCGGTAGTGTTGTCACCTCACAGCAAGAAGTTTTCCGGTTTGATTCTCAGCTGGAGTGCTTCTGTGTAGAGTCTGCATGTCCTCCCTGCATTTGTGTGGGTTCCCTCTGGGTGCTGTGGTTTACTCTCACATTACAAATACATGGAGCATTTCTCCCTGAGCCTCTGCTAAAAATTGGCTTTGTTGCAAGTCAGACTTTCCTGGTAAATAAATGTTAAATAAATATTCTGCATATCCCATAGGAGTGAATGTCATCAAAAGAAGGTGTCCGCATCCCCCAATAGAGAAAAAAAAATAACCCAACAGAGTGATTGCCAAACTCACTTTGCTAAGTTAATAAGAATATATGGTGATTTCTTGTAGAGAGCACATGGTATATTAGCATTAGACACTTACCTGCCATACAAGATTCTGGCTTCTGCATTGTGACCATTCTCTGTGCTATGACTCCTTTTAGGGGAAAACTTTAGCAGAAGAGTAGACTCAGAATTGAAAAGTGAAGAAATTCTTTGAGATAACTCTTCCAAGTCATTATAAGCCTTTCTAAATCGCAGGGTGTGACAATTAGTTTTACCAAGTCAAGATCAGTGCAACTTTGGAAATAAAGATGTATTTTTGTAATCCCTTTATCAATGGGCATGATCATCAATGAAAAAAAAAAAAAGGACTGACAGTGTATATGGTGTACTGACATCTGTAATGTGATGTGATATTTTGGCATTCTAAGAAGGCTTGCAACAAAACTGACAAAGGATTACTTGATATAGAATATAGTGTGCTTACAGGAAGGAAACTGCAGAACACATTGCCAATACTCTGAAATCACAAGTGATGAGTCACAAGAGTGGAGATCTGAACTTTTGTTACTATTTCTTTTTGATAGACATTAAATCAGAAGACTGCATCTGAGCAGCTACAATATATGGCGTGCTATTAAAAGTGGGCACAGTGTGTCCTCAATATTATTTAGTGGACTTGACAAAAAAAAAAAGATTTTTTAACATTAAAGTATGTGGTATGACATCATAATAGTGTGTCATTTTGTCATAGAGTAGAAAGAAAATATTAACTGGTACATTCACATTCAACAAACATATCTTAAAGCAATTGATAAGAAATGAGAATTCAGTACTGACACTGATAAAGGATTTTACATTTGCCCTCAACACTACTTCTTCTTTTGTTTTTTTCCTGGTTAGGGGTCATGACAGTGGATCACCTGTCTGCTCATGATTGGCAGTGGAGTTTTACGGTGTTGAATTGTCAGCCCGGTGCCCAACCTTCCACAGAAGGCACACACACACACTCACACCTAGGGCCAATTTAGAGTGTCCAATCCACCTACAGCATGTCTTTGGGGGGAACCGAAGCACCTGGAGGAAACCCACATGACCACAGGGAGGACATGCAAACTCCGCACAGAAGGCACCCTGGCCAAGTATTGAACCGAAGAACCTCTTGCTGTGAGGCAGCAACGCTAACTGCTGCACCATTGCAGCTACCCTGCCCTCAGTACTACAAATGTAGAAATTGCATTATGGTAATATTATGATTGCTTTGTTTTTCTAATACAGAAGTTGACAAACTTTGATTCCCATGTATAACTCCTTGTGGGGACCTTTTGCTCAATCTTAGATTACTTAACATTCTTATTTAAGAAGGACCCAATGCAATGAGAAGAAGTACAGATGTGTTCCTGTGTTTTATAATCAAAGGAACAAATGAAAATTAAGAGCTTTCTGAGGACACTAACATATTTGTTACTGCTTTAAGTCTCAAACAAACTAGTCAGGAATGAGTTTCATCCTGCTTTCATTAGCTGATCAACTTGTTTTATTTGCCATTTGTAAATTATATTTTTCAGATCCATATTGAAATCTTGAGAATTGCATAGCAGAGTTCCGAGACATGGAAAAAAAATCTGAAATGATAGTAGAAGAACAAGTATTGAACATCGCTCTTCTCCTTTAAAGTTGTTTTTAAAAGGTGGGGGGCAAGTTCTCCCTGCACTCTGTGATATAGGGGGCAATCAGCCAACACCCACAAATGTATATATACCAAATTCAAGACTGCCATACCTCACAGATAAAGAAATATTCTGAGAAGCAGCAATCTGAAACTTTGTATATGTAAGTCCAGTATTTCAAACACTCACCCCCAGATTCTGCATGCCTTGAACGGTGTGCAGAATTAGTGCAGGAGCTCTAGCAGGCAATATGTCTGCTGTGCGATCCAGGAACAGCCTGCAGGGGCGTGCATGAGCGCTCCTGCACTAGTCCTGCACAGACTAAGCCCCTGTATGCAAATCACCCCATTTGCAGAGAAATCCATGCAAATGAGGTGAAATTGTGATCCAGGAAGGTTGAAACCAGCTGTGCAGGACTAGTGTAATCTGCAGAAATGTACTTGGTTAGTAACCGAGTACATTTCTGCAGAATCCAAAATGGAGTCATGACAGCTCCAAATAAAGGCTGCATATCAAGTCAGGAAGCATGCCAATGGCCAAGTATAAAGCCATTGGCAATGCAAACAGCTTACAAAATGAAAAAAATCAGCTTTTATTTTTTTTTAGCCAATCCCAGCTGTTTAAGCGAAGGGCAGCGGCGCACAAACGGGATCGGGGGGAAAATAATAAAATAAACCTAAAATAAGCATTCTAACTAAAATCACTATTCTGCCATGAAAGTCAATGGTAGACAGAAGACAACATGGCCAGTGAATAGTGGTTGCAAAGGGAGAGGCTCAGTGTCAGACATGTAACTATGCATTAGCAGGCAATCCTGTGCAGATGAGGGGAATGATAGTGAATCCCAGTTTTCCCCAGTATGCTAGTCAGGTCCCAACAGTGTAAGAGTAGGAATAGCTTGGTGCAAGCCTAGGAGTTAGCTGACATCATGGGGGTGTGTGCCAGGCATACTGTAAGCGGATTGGAGCCCTGTGACTCAGGTTTACTCCTAGCAAAACACAGCTAAGCAAGGGGATGTGTCTAAGTCTGCCTAGCACTCTTTACATTGCCTAAGCGGGTGTGTCTTAAAGGAAAAAAAAAAATTAAACCTGGAAATAGCAGCTCTGTGCACATTTGAGTAGTCTGTTTGTGCGGCGCGCCCCCGGGCTTAAACAGGAAAGCAATGGAAAGGGAAAACAGCAGTAGGAAGGTAATCAAGGAGAATTGGCAAAGCCTGCAGGTGAAATGTATCAGAATCAGCCAATTACACAGGCAGCAGACCAGCACAGCCCAGAACACAACTATAAACTATGCAAATACCTTCCCCTCTGTTTTTTTCCCATAATCTACACCACCAGTGCATACAAGCAGGAAACTTTTAACAAACAAAACAACAAAATGATAGGGGCTGCAATAGCTATGATACAACAACTTGTGGAAGAGGCTGAGGGTGGTGTGGATGTTAATGCTGTCGACCAACCCACAGTGAGTAGACGAAGAAGAGTGTAGAAACCCAGGGTAACCTACCAGGGGCTACATGATCTGGAAACGGTGGAGCTCTATAGGCTGGATAGGGACCTCCTACAGCAAATTGTTGAGCTGTGCTGGCCATGCCTGACACACAGAACTAACAGGGGGGAACCCATCCCAGTGGATACCAAGGTATATGTAGGCCTAAGAATACTAGCTACAGGTACCTTCCTAAGGCCAACACTGGGGATATGATGGGGATCTCACAGACATCAGCATCCAGGGTGCTCCACCAGTTCCTGGATGCCATGTCAGCACATATCGGTGAGCACGTATATTTCCCCAACACCCATGAGGCGTTGGCCAGCAATATGCAACTGTTCCACCAAATAGCAGAATACCCTGAAGTAGTGGGTGCTATAGACTGCAGCACATATGCATCAAAGCACCACCTGGTGAGCGGGGTAGGGTCTACATCAACTGCAAGGGCTTCCCCTCCATCAACTGCCAGGTCGTGTGCAATGCCCAGGGCATAATAATGAATGTGTGTGCTGGCTGCCCTGGAAGCTATCACGATTCCCACATCTTGCATCTGATGCAGCTGTGCCAGAGATTTGCTAATGGGGACATCCCTCACGGTCACCTAGTGGGGGATGCTGGATATGCACTGGAGCCGTGGCTGATGACACCCATCAGAAATGCACACACACCCGAACAAAAACTCCATAATGAGGCACACGCACAGACCAGTATTATAGTAGAGCATGTGTTTGGGATGCTCAATTCACAGTTCCAGTGCCTGGACACATCCAGTGGACCCTTGCAGTACTCACCAGCTACATATACCCAAATTGTCATCGTATGTACCATGCTACACAATATGATCCTGCAGAAACAGCTGCAGCAGGAACAGCACGGGGCAGGGCCACGTAGCCCCCCACCATTGCCAAGGCCTGCACAGGCACAGAGTGACTCAGAGGAAGAAGAACCTGAGCCTGCTCCAGTAGGCAGAAGGGGACGTGCCCAGTATGCCCTGGCCTTGGCAAAGAGGCAACGCATAGCACATACACTGACACAAGAGGGACCCAGGGAATGACACCTCTCTCTGACTCTCACATACAGTAAAAGGGATGCCAAACATGACACTACCATGTGTAGGGAGTGCACTATGTGCATCCGACATAGGCAGTCCCGCAGCACCACCCTCAATTCTGGGAAACCCACAAGGTAAGTGATTCACACATGCCAGTCAGGGGGGTTCACATACCCAGCAACAGTCACAGCCAGCAGGACAGGTGTAGACAAACACAAACAAAGGCTGTGCTATGGCCTCTGAATGATGCCTATGGTAACCCCCCCAGGCCTACACAGACAGACTACAGCAGGTCAGGCAGTGGGATGTTAGTTCTGAAGGATAGGAAGTCAGAAACTAATATGTAGGTAAATCAAAGCTAAGGTCTGTAGAACACTGGTATGCCTCTAGTCTGCATGATAGGTTAGAATACAGACTGAAATGGAGTACCTGACATACCAGTACAGTCATAGTAAATGTGTACAAGTGTCAGGTGTGCCCCCCCATCCTACGTAGTAATGTAATAACAGTCAGGTGTGCCCCCTAATCCTGTATAGAAATGTAGAAATAGTCAGGTGTGCCCCCCATCCTACGTAGAAATGTAGTAACAGTCAGGTATGCCCCACCACAACTCTATGTAGAAATGTAGTAACATGTATGTGTAGGTCTAATACCAGTGGAGCACAGATGCACAGAGGTGGCCAAGGTAGCAGGATAGGTTGCAGCATCTGCACAATATGCAGGTATGTGTGTGATAGGCTGGTGTGAGTCCCATATCATGTGAGAGTGGTCGGTATGTATGCATGTTGAGGTAAGCCTGGTGGCCATTGCCCACTACCGCTGATGACAAGGACAAGTCCTCACAACTGCAGTGCCATGCACAATATCCATCAGTATAACAGAAGCTAGCAGTAAGCCATTGCGAACATATGGTGGTAATATTTGTCACCATCTGAAAGACTGACATGGCATGGCTGTTGGTCTACATACACAAGCAGTACACAGGGGAAAGTACCCCAGACATACAGTATATATTATGTCACTGTGAAATGGACACACCCTTGGAAATGTACATACAGGTATGCATCACATTATTTGGTCCTGTAGTAGAGGATAATGGTGCTGTCGACCAAACACTTGCAGATCACAAAGGAGGTAGGATTGATGTATTGGAAAACAGCTGAAGTACCTGCACATGCAAGCATAACTGGAATGCCAAATGCATATCTGTGTGTCAGATGCAAGTAGTGTCCATAGCACACATGCACCCAGCTCATGCAAACACCACCCACAGGCACCTCTCTGGTCATATCCCTGCTGTGGAGAATGGGTACAGTAAGACGCCACCTGTATATGGCAATAGCAGAAGACTGCAGCATGTAGTGCAGGTGTCCCATGCAGGTGTATCTGTAGTGGTAGGTAGAACCCTGCCAGCATCCACACCACCTGAGCAAGACTGTTAGGAGGTATTGGCATGAACACCTATCACACCTTCCCTGTCACCCCAGGGGAATACACTGTATGGTGGTCTGGGACTGTAGGACTGACAGAATGCAATGACCTGCCACATCTGGTATGTAGCAACACCTAATGCCCCACAGGCATCTGCCAAAGGCCTGTGTCTTACATGTACTGCCAATGCATGTTATGTCATGGACACCCAAATAACAATATAACACACTCCACATAAGCCATATGCAAGGCCATGTGGACAAACCACAGTAACATGTCCACCATTTCCCACTGCATGAACTGTGGACCAACACTAACACACACCTGTGGTGGGGCAATACCCTTAGGGAAAGTATCAGAGAATGTATGCATAATGTACAGAAGAGGTTAGAATAACAGAGGGGGGGGGTGGGAGCATGGGCAGCATGGAATGTGCAGAGTCCGGCACAAAGCTGTGTCCACACACTATCCCTGGCTGCAAACACATACATGGGTGGCTACACACCTGCCCATACACCACAATAGTGTAAATGTCCTGACCCATGGCCCCTGCCCCTGGCTGACCTGTGCAAATCTGTACAGCTGTGAGGCATTGCTACAGCAAGATAAGCCCATACTGTCATGCTGATGGGCGTACAAGTATGGGATCCTCTGCCAGTACTGTACCAAGGTGCTGAACCAGATACACAAACCCAGCACCAAGTGTCTGCAGCTCCCCCTCCAGAATGGCATAAATTACCATGAATACATAGGTGTCTGCCCACAATACCAGACACAGCCGCAGTCATCCTTGTGCCCCAAGACATCACTGTGAGCAAGAATGTCCACCTGACAGTACATGAGGACAGAAAACATCACTGTGCATAACAGTACATGTCTGAATATCCCTGCTAACAGCAGTACCATGCAGCTGAAGCAGCACAGACACAATCACCTACAGTACACACTATCCCCTGCACAGTTTGTCCCCATATTGCCAAATGATCAACAGATACCCTGCAGAAACAGTATGCTACCTGTAGGTGTACAACACAAAAGTCTGCACTGCAGTACAAACTACCTAGACTCGATCCACACATTCAATACAGATGGGAACACTTAGAGAGACGAAGGCAATGTCAGTCAACAACATATTGAAAGGACATACTGGGCATGCTCACACACTTAAACAAATGAAGGCCATGTCTGCAAACACCAGTGAACCAGACATATCCAGCAGTCACAGATGTTAGTGCAGACACTCCTCAGTATGCACCACTCATGCTTTGCACACACAGTGGATAGGAATACAGACATGTATCTAAGGACAACACACTATAATAAGCCAAAGGTAGATGTACACAGATGTGTGGAAGAGGGTGACTGTGACAAGGAGCCATCCAAGCCTGTCCCACCCAGCACACAACCAAAGGGCCACAACCACATGAGCTTCAGATGTCACTCACTGTAGATGCTAACCACTGGTATCTGTCAGCATTACAGACTATGTGGTGCAAGTGCTAGCTGTGCAACATGATTGTACAAGGAAGTAGCCATTTAGCAGCTGTATACACGTACCTGTGAAATATGACCGTGTATATGCTCGCATGTGGCGTGTCAACCTCTAGATGAATGGGTTATGGCCCATGCACACACACTGCTCTCCCCATAGCCCTACTATGACAAGCCTGCTGACGTCATCCACTGTGAAATACACCTTTGGGAGAGTTGTAGCCAAGTAATCTATGTGGAGCATCCTATAACTACGTACTGCTGGAGTGTGATAAACTAGTTAGGTAGGAGTTCCAATCCCAGACATGGCAACTATGTGTGTGTGTGTGTGTGTGTGTGTGTGTGTGTGTGTGTGTGTGTGTGTGTGTGTGTGTGTGTGTGTGTGTCTGTATAGAGAGCAATGCTTTTTAGGGTAGTCAGACTCCCTACAATTCAAATGCTCTACTTTGATAAGGTTGCTGATGTCAGCCACCTAGAAATATACCTCTGAGAAGGTTGCAGCCCAGTAATCTCCATAGATCATCCCATAACTGCATACTGCTGTAGTGTGATACAATAGTTAGGTAGGAGTACTAATTACAGACTTGGCAAGTGTGTGTGTGTGTGTGTGTGTGTGTGTGTGTGTGTGTGTGTGTGTGTGTGTGTGTGTGTGTGTGTGTGTGTCTCTGCCTGTCGCTGTCTGTGTAGAGAGCAATTCCTTTTAGGCTACTCACACTTATTACAGTTCAAATGCCCTACTTTTTCAAGGCTGCTGATGTCATCCACCTAAAAATACACCCCTGGAAAGGATGTAGCCCAGTAATCTCCACAGTGCATCCCATAACTGCGTACTGCTGTAGTGTGATAAAATATTTAGGTAGGAGTTCTAATCACAGACTTGGCAAGTGTGTGTGTGTGTGTGTGTGTGTGTGTGTGTGTGTGTGTGTGTGTCTGTCCCTCTCTGTGTAGAGAGAAATTCCTTTTAGGTTACTCACAATCCCTACAACTCAAATGCCCTATTTTGGCAAGGCTGCTGATGTCATCCACCTAGAAATATACCTCTGGGAAGGTTCCATAGTACGTTCCATAACTGTGCACAACTGTAGTGTGATACAATAGTTAGGTAGGAGTTCTAATCCCAGACTTGGCAATTTTGTGTGTGTGTGTGTGTGTGTGTGTGTGTGTGTGTGTGTGTGTGTGTGTGTGTGTGTAGAGAGAGCAATGCATTTTAGGTTAGTCACACTTAGTACAATTCAAATATCCCTACTTTGGCAATCCTGCTGATGTCATTCACTGTGAAATATACCTTTGGGGAAGGGGCACTCAAGCAATCCCTGTGGTGTGTCTTATAACAGCATCATGTCGTATTGTGATATAGAACTCTGGTAAGGGTTCTATTCCCACACATGGCAATTGTGGAAGTTTTGTGTATGTTTCTATGTCTGTGTAGGGAGCAATGCATTTTAGGCTAGTCACACTCAGTACAATTCAAATGCCCTACTTTGGCAATCCTGCTGATGTCATTCACTGTGAAATACACCTTTGAGGAAGGGGCACTCTAGCAATCCCTGTGGAGCATCCTGTAACAACATCATGCTGTAGTGTGATATAGAACTCTGGTAGGCATTCTATTACCACACATGGCAGTTGTAGGTGTTTTGTGTGTGTTTCTATGTCTGTGTAGGGAGCAATGCATTATAGGCTAGTCACACTCGGTGCAATTCAAATGCCCTACTTTGGCAATCCTGCTGATGTCATTCACTGTGAAATACACCTTTGGGGAAGGGATACTCCAGCAATCCTGTGGTGCGTCCCATAACAGCATCATGCTGTAGTGTGATATAGAACTCTGGTAGGGGTTCTATTCCCACACATGGCAGTTGTGGATGTTTTGTGAGTGTTTCTATGTCTGTGTAGGGAACAATGCATTTTAGGCTAGTCGCACTCAGTACAATTCAAATGCCCTACTTTGGCAATCCTGCTGATGTCATTCACTGTGAAATACACCTTTGGGGAAAGAGTACTCCAGTAATCTCCATGGCGTATCCTGTAACTGCGTAGTGCTGTAGTGTAATACACTAGTTAGGTAGGAGTTTTAATCCCAGACATGACAGGTGTGTGTGTGTGTGTGTGTGTGTGTGTGTGTGTGTGTGTGTGTGTGTGTGTGTGTGTGTGTGTGATACGTATCCTTTGTGGAGGTGGTTGTGAGTGTGTAACAACTGGACTCAATGTGGAGCGGGTTTTGCAAACTTCTTATATGGTGGGCCAATTATATATCACAATATCCACCGTACAAGGATAACAGATATGAAATAGTTGAGAGGCTGGGGTGCAAATCTATACCCCTAAATGTGACATCACTGCCATTTGAACAATGTTAGCTACCCTTGTATTACCCAGGGAACACTCTCAACCCATGTCTCATACACACACACACACACACACACACACACACTTGCCTAGGCAACAGCCGCTATGTTGGTAGTACCCTGCATATTGCCCACTGATAGTAACCATGGTGTTATTGCAGTGGTCTACAGAGGGCATGGCACCCTGTCCATCAGTCCAATAGGCATGTATATGCTGACAATACAGCTCCCCCATGTTCCCCACTGGGCACGTGCAACACCTGTGGTGCTATCACATGTGACCCACAAAGGACATACCATGCCTGAAACACAAACCCTGTATGGACAGATGCCACTGACACCAGGGAATACCAGTATCATGCTATCAATGTAGGTGCAGGGTCAGCCTGCTGTCCATTAACAGTTCCCACCACATGAGGCCAGGATTGGCACATCTGATAACAATCTGTGTACACAACATGGGCCAGACACCCCAGGTACAATTCCACATGTCACTGTACATGCATGTGGGAGGTGTGCACATCCCAAACACTGTCTATATCATGCACTAAAGAACACATACATGGCAAACAATGCACGGCATAGGCCACATGCAATAGTGACCCAGGTGACTGGATGCTGAATACAATACCCACCTATTTGGGTAACTCCAGACACTACACCCCTAAGCCACATTGCAGACCATTGTTGTGTGGTCTGATGTCACAGTATACCCATCACCTAGCCTTGTATAGCCGTCTGGTACCGTCGACAACAACACACCCATGAAGCAGTGCACCCATGCATGTCAGTGCTGGCACCCATGTCTGTGTGTGTGGTGTATGATCACTACAACCCCCATTGGCATTCAGAAGCATGCTGTCTGATGTCAGACACCTCCACATGCCCTTTGCACATATAACCTCCATATGACCCCTGTGGTGCATGTGATACCTGAACAGTACTGTGTTGTGGCAGTTACACTAGTGATGAGTTGTATTCCTGGCCCTGCCAAGTGTGTCAGTTTGTGTGCATCCCTGTGAGAGTGTGGCTGTGTTGATGCTGACACCTGTTCATGCGGACAGGCATGTGTACTACACTTATCACATAGCTACCATATCCCTGTTGAAGATGTCACTCACCATCACATATAAGTCCTGAGGGCTCCCTAACATGTAACCTATGTGGCGCATCCAATGGCTGCATGGACATGTGATAGCAGTACATAATGGTCAGGGGTTTGATACCCTGTACTGGTAGGTGTGTGACACACACATGCTTAAGTTTTACTCTCCCACCCCTCCCTGGCTTTTCTGTGCCTCTGTCTGCCTCTCTCAATCCCTCTTTGGTATATGTGGAGACTTACACCTGCATTGCTTAGGCAGCAGCATGTGTATTTTAAATGGTGCTCAGGATCAGCTGATGGCCTCTGCACAAATTACAGGCCTCCTCTAGCTGATTGCATGTGGAAGAGCTGTGGTAACATTCCCATAGCCAATTGCATGGAAACACACACCAATATCTAGGAACATCATGTTGGTGTTGGGCCTTTTATTCACTGTGAGCAGGAACTCGATCTGTTGTTTGGCAAACAGCAGCTCAGATGGATTGGGGATTTACCTCTAACAACATACACTGTGGACACAGGCCAACACACAGGAGGGGGATGTGCCTGACCTGTCTACAGACTGTAAATGCTGCTGTACTGCATTTGTAGTAATGTTGGTTTAGCAGGGTGTGTGTGGATATGGCTGTACTACATGTTTTCATACCTGCTATGTCAGTGCTATGTTTATGAGGGAACATGCATCTGTAGGGTCATCTGCAGACTGGCCAGTGTGTGGTGCCTTTTGTTTCAGGTGTTACCCACAGAGCACCTATCAGTGAACTGCAGAAGGTAGTGTGAGGATTGCAGTCTGTAGATGGTGACAGCCGTGAGAGTTACTGACTTCATATCCCTCATAGGACATATGTTGCAACAAACCCTGTTAGAACAGTAAATGTATGAGGTTATCACAGCAACATGCCAATATTGGCCCTGTGTATGTGCCTCCAGCCACAACCCTGTCAACCTTTGTACATATGTCGTGCAGTAAGGGGTGCATATGTGCTGTACACCATAATTAGTGACATCATATCTGATAACAAGCCAGTAAGATATCAGACTGTTACACATGTTACGTATAGCAGGGCTTATATCTGATGACATCACCTGGACATTCTGTGGTTGTGTGTACAGTACTGAGGTCTGTGTATGTAAGGTGAATGTCGACAGTGTGTGTATTAATAATATGTACATTGGCCTGTGTACAGACTGTGGTAGATGTTATTGTTCTTGGTCCCATTCTATCTGATGTTACATGCTGCTCCACTGTATGTTACCCTATCAGCTTACATGTTTGTAGGGCCATACACACCCATTTCCCATACCACAGACAGGCATCAGACCACACTGTGTAGTGGCCCAGTATATGTAGGGTTAGTGTGTAAGTGGCACATATGAGGATGGTGTTGAACATATACTGTAATATAATGCTAGTGTACCATACATGACTGTGGCTGTGTTCACACTGGCTGTGGTTATGCACTTTCACATTGATATATTGTACTCTGGGCTGTGACATGTCTGTAGAGCCTGCTATATATGCAGGTACATGTGCATTCCCCAATAGGAAATGTATGGTGGGGCTGGGGCCATATATGTGTGGGCTTCACCTACACAATGCATGTGTGTCCTTATGCACTCCAGAGACCAGTGTATGTAACAGTGGTATATGGCCCTATATTATTGAGCCGGGGGGGGTGCACCATAAATAACCTAGGTTGTTACAGCATGTGGGGGTATCAAGGGTGAGCTGCCTTAAGGTATCTGGATGTACATTACCATACAGTTCACCTATATTTAAATTAGCAACATAAATTGTGTTAATGCAGGCTACTGCCTCCTGACATGCAGACTGTTTTGTCTGTCAGTGTGCTTGTGATGGTGTCAGTAATGCCTTGTTATGTAACAGTTACATCCCATTGTGTCAACTGAGGTCTTTACCACCTAGTGATTGTGTACAGAGTATAGATAGAGGCTGCTGGACTATATACCTGCATTACATTCTGTTGATTGTTTGGTATCCTGTGGCCCAGTCTGTCCTTACTATTGTACTGTTTGAAAGGGTCGGCCTGAACAGCAACATTTGTAAACCTTTCCAGACTACTGTATTAGTATAGCTGTTTCACAGTTGCATTACTCTGTTTATATGAATGTCAGTGTCAGAACAGCTATATGACATGGCATATACAACTGTAATAGTACATAAATAAAAGTTTTCCATTTATGCAAACCTGTGTGTGCTGTTATATCCTATAACCTCTCTGGGGGTATATGTTGCAGGCAATGATTGTGATTTGTATGGGTGGCTCATACAGTGTCCAGTTGTTAAGGTGTTAATTGTAGGCATAGTGGCTGTTCCATATTATGTTTACCTTCTACATATATTTAGACATATACATGTAGACATATATATCTATAGATGTAGGCATTTGCATGTATATATGTTCATATATATTTATATATATATATATATATATATATATATATATATATATATATATATATATATATATATATATATATATATATATATATATATATATATACATACATATATCTACATATATAGATATGTTTTATCTGTTTAGATATTAATATATTTACACACACACATTCATCTACATGTTGGAATACATTCTCTGTACTGTTGAATGACTGGGCTGAATGATATGTTTGTGAATACATCAGGGTTATGTATATTTGACATAGGTTCATAGGTTGGTTGGTACTAGGCTAACTGCCCTTGCGAGTCATTTTAAGCCTAGCCAATTATCCCTTGTGAGACTCAAACCCTGCACCTTGTGTTTGTGAGGCAAACACCTTAACCATTAAGCCACACTCCCAACAATGACTCGCAAGGGCAGTTAGCCTAGTACCATGGCTTAGTGGTTAACCACTTTGTCTATGGTGTGCAGGATCCTGGGTTTGAGCCTTGCCGAGGCTGTTTATTTTTTTGCTGGGCAGAACAAGGGCCGTTGGATACAGAGTGATTAAGGCACTTTTGAGCATTTGTAAGTGGGTTTGCGTGAAGGTAAACACTGCTAACTTCCGGTTACAGTTTTTTATTCTCAGTTAGCTTCTAAATTGCTTAATCAGTGTAGGCATTGATTAACTCACCCAAACAGGCTTAAAACCACTTACTGCTGCTTAAAAGTGCTTACTCCCGCTTACCCCCCCCCGCTAATTTCTTTAAAAGAAAAGAAAAAGGAGATGATAAGAAAGTGGTGAAAAAAGGGGCACAAAGAGGGAAAGACAGTAGGAAAAATAGCCAGGGATGTTCAGGAAGGGTGTAGGGAAGGTCCATAGCTGCCCATTTCTTCTACAGCAACAGCTGTGCTTATACACTGAATTTGGTGGTAGATTTGGACACTCAAACCCCTGGGAGGGGGTGAGGATAACAATAATAAGTTGTGATGCCAATTAGACTGAATTACATGTGTCCGGTGGACATGTGTACGAAATGGACAGCTATGTATGGGGCATGATTTTTTTGTGGGAACATATTGCCCTTTTTTTTCAGGTGAGAGTGGGATGTTAGGGAGGGGTAGGAAGTATATTTGGGGAGGTAGGTTGGGTAGATTAACAGACAAGACAAAAGATGCATACAGGGGCGGTATATGACACATGGGGGGGTAAACACCTTGATGGGGAAGGGTGCGTGGAAATCAGATGTCCATGACCCCCCTAGTGGAAACAATGGGACTGAGGTCCCCACCCATGGGCAGTCAACACTACACCTTCACAGCCCCGATGGTGGCTGCACTGGGGGCTGAGTTGCAGAGACAGACTGAAGCTCTAGTTGCAACATGCGACCCTCTAGCTGGTGTAGAAGATCACCGAGCTGCTGGTTGATCTCTCTATGCACCACGACCCTGACCTGGCAACAGGTGACAGGTGCCTGTCCACACCCAGTCCTGGGGGGGCGAGCCCCATCCCCTGAGCCGGTTCCATCCAAAGGTGGTGCAGGACCAACGGACAGGGTGGTCCCGGGTTGGGCCCCAGACATGCTGGTGCCCGGTGCCATGGTCAGCTGAGGTGGGACAGGTGGGTCTGCTGGGACTGGCCTTCCCAAGCATGCTATAGTGTTTAGATTTCATCATCATATGTGGGTTAGTAATAGTCAACATATTTCAGGGTTAGGTATAACAGCATGCATAGATATTCCCATTAACCCAGACATCAGATACGGAACAGTTGCATGGCAAACAGAACGCATGCATATATGGGATCACAGTGGTAATAAGAACAGCATACAGGTACATTGATGGCACCATTCCACCAATGTTGGAATAATTCAGTATAGCACATGCATGGGAACAGTTAAAATATTTATCAAACAATTGGACATTATCAAAACATAGGTGTCATTACATACCAGTTGGGGTGGATATGTTGATTATTGCTGGAGATATGGTGTGGGGGGGGAGAAAGATGCCAGTTAACAACTAGTATATTCCTGTAGTCCACATTGCTTTCCTAGTCAGTGCTGATATCTGTACCTTACAAGTCTTACTACACTAGCCTATAGCCTTAGTTTGGACAGTGATATGGCTGTCATCATCGTTACACATGAACTGATTTTACCTGCAGTATACACCTATTACCTGGTATACCTGTGGAGGGAATGTTTGTTAACACTAACTAACTGTTTCTACACATACTCCCAGATTCTGGGTTGATGTTGTGCACATAGCTATCCAACTCTTTCTGCACAGACTCTGGCCATGTGTTGACCACATGCTGGTGTGCCGGGACATATCTAGACTATTGCCCTCTTCCACCTTTAGTGACCTGACACACACATATATATGCTTTCCTACACAGTTATATTATGTAGCACAGTGTGGGTAACAGTGATCAGTGATACTTTATTATTCAGAGAAACTGCAACACTCACAATTCCCTACAATGCCAGAGTGAACAGTACCAGTACAGGGTATAATGGTCTTTATTTCTCAGCACAGTATTCATATCCGACGTACCTGTGGGAACAATGTTTGTTAGCACTACTTGACTGTTGCCACACAAACTTCCAGATTACACATTAGTATTATGCGCATACATCTTACTCTGTTACTGTACACACTCTGGCCACAGCTTGACAACATGGGGGTGTAGACAGGACATACTTGAAATATTACTCTCCTAACAGTTTTGGGGGTTGCTACAGTGACAGGTTTGTTCTCATAGATGTTTGACAATCACTTATATTCCTTGTTTGCTGGCTAAACATCTGGGATCATCCCACAGACTTATCAGGGGTACAGGCAGCCAATATGGGCCCATACACTGGACATTCTGGCCTCATCTGTACAGTTGTGGGGTATGATTCTGTATGCAGCCTACCTCTACTCCCAGGATTCAGGCCATGGCTGTGTCTGCTACAACGTAAACACTGACCATCACAGTTGTATCTGCTATATTGATATTGCTGTATATCTCCTATCTGCTTTCTGTCTTATTAATCCCCTGTGCTTTTCCATTCTGACCTTGTATTACAACACTCTTATACAGATCTCCTAGACAGTAATATTTTGTAGGACAGTGTGGGTGACAGTGATGTGTAATACCTCATTATTCAGAGCAACTGCATCAGTCGCAATGCCATACAATACCAACGTAAACAGTACCAGTACAGGGTATCATTCTTGTATTTCTGGGCACATTGTTGGTATCTGGCAGACCTGTGGGAGAAATGTTTGTTAGCACTGCCTGAATGTTCCTACACACAGTACCAGATTCTACATTACTATTATGCACATACATCTCACTCTGTTACTGTACACACTCTGGCCACAGCTTGACAAGGTGGGGTGTAAATGGGATATATGTGGCTTCTTAGTCTCATAAGGTTTTGGGGAGTTGCTAGTGTGCCAGCTTTGTTCTCATAGATGTGTATCAATCAGTTGTATTTCCTGTTTGCTGCCTATACGTCTGGGGTCATCCCACTGATTTCCCAGGGGGACAGGTTGATATGCAACAGATATGGGCCACTTTACTGGACATTCTGGACGTATCTGTACAGTTGTGGGGTATGATTCTGTATGCAGACTACTACCACTGGTAGGATTCGAACCATGGTTGTGTGTGCTAAACAAAACAACAGTTCACATCTCAGTTACATATGCTCTTTGGGTTTTGTTGTCTGCATCTTCCCTGTTTTCTGTCTATGTGTCTCTCAGTTGTACTAAATGCCTCTGGGGATTACACCAGTCATATACAGGCATTCCTACACATTCAATTTATAGTGCACAGTGTGGGTAACAGTGCTTAATACAACAGTACTATGACATGATTGCAAATCTACATCACCATATGATACCAGAGTATACACATGCAGTCCAGCAGTTAGACCTTTGTTGTCAGGCTGTTACACTTTTATTTATATACATACTATATGAGACTCTTCC
This sequence comes from Protopterus annectens, assembly GCF_019279795.1. Classification (NCBI taxonomy): domain Eukaryota; kingdom Metazoa; phylum Chordata; order Ceratodontiformes; family Protopteridae; genus Protopterus; species Protopterus annectens. Next base: position 873,341,523 of record NC_056729.1, read on the forward strand.
TGCCATATTTTCCAGTGTATGCAGTGCTTGCCTTGAACAATACAGGTTTTATACAGGCAATTGATTGACTACTACTTTTAGTTTTATTTCCTATGACAGTAAATGCATGAGTATTACTGACCTGCTCCGCATCGCAACCTCGCCAGGCGACTGACGTGGGCCTCCTGGTCTGTGGCCTGCTCCATTGCAGCTGTGGGGGACATAAGAGGAATATTTAGCCATACCTATCCATGATATACCTGAGCTGGAAATTTTTACACACATAGTGGGGTGATACTTACACACAACTGGAACATCCCCTGCCGCTCTAGCCTCTTGGATCCACTGGTCGAAGAGGTCCCCCTTACGTCGCTTCAGATCAGCTTAGTGATATCTTCTCACCAGTTCGGGGTATGCCAGTGGCACTGGTGAGGTCACGGGCGAGATGGTCCCAGGCCTCTGCCTTATATTGGGAGCCCTGGTACTGGCCCTGCAGCAGTCTCTGATCATGGTCTTTGACAAGGAGTCCTGCCATGACTCTGGACTCCTGGATGCACCAGCACTGTGCCTGAAAGCGCACACCTTCTCCCCTTACTGCCATTGTGCCTGCAAGGGGAAGCTACAACCAGTTATGAGATGTATTCCTGCCTCTTGGGATTAAGTAGGGCCGATTTACCACACTTTTCCGTGATTGGCCGGTTTTGAAAAGGCTAGGCTATGGGCAAACCTGCTTACCTACAGTTGGCATTGTTTAAAGGGGTATAACACTGGGCACATTGAGTTAGCTGGCCTACACATTACTTACACCTCCTAAGCTGGCCTGTGCAATGCTTAGCATTGCTTACATTAAATTTTGCATTATAATTCCTTTTTTGCATTGAATTATTATTCATTATACCTTATATGTATGCCTGGTATCCATGATTCATTTGTATGTACACTCTATGGAGTCCTTGTGTTTTATTGGGGACTTCAACACTCTATTACAATTACACCTGACTTCTGGGCTTACTGTTTTCCAGTTCACATATTTATGCTATGTAGTGGGTTAAGGCACATATGTCTGTATACTGATTCCTTTCACAGGTTCAGTTTTGTTTTACTATGGTGAGGACTTGTTTGCTGATGCCTCGTTCTACTGTACTTCTGTGATGGCTTGGTGGTCAGCTACTGTGACTGTAGTGTATCGGGTCCTGGGTTTGAGACCTGCATGGCTGTTTATTTTGTTGGGCAGAACAAGGGCCATTGGATACAGAGTGATTAAGGCACTTTTGAGCATTTGTAAGCAGGTTTGCATGGGTTGGCGCGAGGGCAAGCAATGCTAACCTCTAGTTACATATACTTACAGAGAGTTATCTTCAGAATTGCTTAACCTGTGTGCACATTGCTTACCCCATGTAAATGGACTTAAGCTCACTTACTAGTGCTTAAATATGCTTAACACTGCTTATTGGTGCTTAAACCTGCTTACTAGTGCTTTATTCATTATGACACTGACACCTCACGTGCATTTATTGCAGCATTCCAGTTCATAAATATATGTTATTTAGTGGGTTATGCAACAAAAATATTAGTCATAATGTGCTTTGCCATGGAAAATGGAATATGCTGGAGTGGGACTCGAACTGAGAATGCCTGCTCGTAAGGCGAATGTTCTGCCCACTACACTATTGCTATGCTGCTTCGTTTGCATATATATTCCTGAAGAAGAAATATATGTCAAAAAGGGAATGGAGTGGAAGGGCACTAGCCAGGCTATAAAGGAAACTGAGAGGAAGGGCACTGACCAGGAGAAAAAAAGGGAATGAAGAGAAATGGCACTGACCTGGCCAAAAAGGGAATGTCGAGAAAGGGTACTGATCAGGCCAAAAAGGAAATGGAGAGAAGAGGCCCCGCCCATACCTCTCAACCTCATAGAGCAAGAAATCTGGACAAAGCCATCAATAATGGGAGGACAAAGGCCCTAAAAAAGGGGCATTTTTTAAATATTGCTCTTAAACTTAGAAAATGGATAGACTAACAAGTTTTACATTAGCATGAATTTTCTGAAGGGTAAGTCTGTAACTCAAATGTCTGTCGTTATTTTCTGACTTCAACCTTCAATGAGTTGCCAGTGATTTGTCAGAAAACCACAATTTTATTAGAAATGGACCAAAAATATGAGGCAAAAATCTGTACAGTTGAGAGGTATGAACCTGACCAGTAAGTGAATGTTTTGCTGAAGGTATAAGCAAGTATAGCAAGTCCATACTGTGATGTAACCTACTAGAGTAGATAACAAGTCAAAAAAAGAATCTATACTAGATTGGACATTAGTAAACTACCCAGAACAAAACTACCAAACAGGTTGCCTACCAGATGGACTTAGCGACCACCTGCCAACTTTCCTCCTATGCAAACCTATTAACATACCCAAACCTACAGTCTATAGACAAGTCAGAAATGGTTGTAATGTTAACCCTCTAGATCTCAACTCTGCGTTAAAAAAATGTAACTGGGAACCACTACACACCCTTGACTTGGACCAAGCAGTGAACTATTGTAATACTACTCTCAGTAAGATCCTAGACCTAACAGCCCCCATAAGAACAATTAGAGCTAAACGTCACTATGCTCCATGGCTTAGTAAGTCCACTAGAGTCTTATTAAAGTCCAGAGATAAGGCATGGAAAACCTGGAAGAAAGACAACACAAGTCTTTCCAAACAAAATTATCAACACCTTAGGAATCAGGTCAAACAACAAACAAAGCATGATAAACAGACCTACTACCTAAGCATACAAAACAAATACTCCAACAACCCTCAAACGTTCTGGCATGCAATTAACTCCCTACTAAAACTGGGTAAAACAACCACACCAGCTCCCACCTCAACCTCCAGAAATACAGATAGCAGTATAGCCTCCAAATTCAACCAACACTTTACTGAATCCATTAAATCTCTATCTACTCAACTATCCAAAAATAGCTACTCATCCATGTTAATAGCTCCTAACAACTCATGTCCCTTTACTTTCTCACCTGTCCCAACCTCAACAATAAAAAAACACCTCTTAAAACTTAAACCCACTACTCTGGCAGCAGATGGTTTACCAGCGCATTTCCTAAAAATGGCTGCCAACTCCATATCCTACCCAGTCTCAATCCTTATCAACCGCTGCATACAGGAATCCTATATCCCTCGACTGTGGAAAATCTCCTACATTGTTCCCCTTCATAAGGATGGAAACTCTTAGGATTTCTCAAACTACCACCCCATTGCCATTCTGTCTCCTTTATCAAAGATACTAGAGAAATGTATACACTCTCAAGTCATGCATTTCCTAAACTCAAACAATCTCCTCTCCCCTACACAACATGACTTCCATCCACACCACAGCACAGCCACCGCCCTTCTCTCCTTCACAAACCTGGTTAACCAACATAGAAATGACAACAGATTTATATCTGCTGTATTCCTTGACCTCTCCAAAGCATTTGACATGGTTTCTCACTCCATACTAATAGATACTCTAACCTCTTTTGTCTTTACCCCCAGCACTATTGCTTGGTTTAAAAATTACCTGTCAGACCGAAAACAAGCTGTCCAGTGGCAAGGAGTTTTATCACCTCTACTCCCAACTACCATTGGTGTGCCCCCTAGGTTTCATATTGGGCCCACTACTCTTTCCTATCTTCACCAAAAACCTACATACCTCTACCATGCAGGCCTCACTAATCTAGTTTGCCAATGATTCCACCCTAATCTGCTCAGCCCCATCTCTTACCTCCCTACAGCACCTCGCCCAGGAATCTTTTGCCTCAGTAGAAAGGCAGATCACTAATACTCATAAATCCTAGCAAAACAAAACTACTTCTATTCACCCCAAATAAAGCAAAAACCTATCCACTGTCCCCCAATAATGGTACTGTCATTTCACCCTCTCTCCACACCAAGCTCCTTGGAGTCGAAATAGATAACAACCTCCACTTTGACATCCATATCTCTCAAACTATAAAAAAGCTACATAAAAAAATGGGTTCCCTATACAGACAAAAATGCTTTCTATCTGATCAGGCTAAGGTCACCTTAGCTCAAACCCACCTTCTTTCCATACTAATGTATGCAGCCCCAGTTCTCATTTATGTTAGGAAATCTAACCTAGACAAACTTGAGTCTTGTTATAACAAAATTGCCAAGTTTGCTAATAATTCCTCGTTCAGAACCCATCACTGCATACCTCTTGGGCAACTTCAGTGTCTTGAGCTCCCACAGCTACTAGTCTATCACCAACTTGTCATATCATACAACAACCTAAAACAACCCAACAAAGCTCCCGCTCTAAGGCAATTACTGACTAACTACACACCAAATCATCCTCTCTGCTCTGCCGACAAATCACTCCTCTCTGTTACCTCAGCTAACAACACAGCAGGTAAAGCTCTATTTTCACACATTATAGCAAAAACTTGGAATAATCTCCCTACATCCGTGACTTATGCATCATATACCACACAATTCAAAAACTCCCTTAAGGCCCATCTTGCCCGTATTGTTTGGCATCTACTTCTCAGAAGTACAGGCCAACATGGGAGGACTTTGGCTGACAAAGTTTGCAGATGACTGCAAACTGGGCGCCATAGTGGAAAGTGCATCGGACACTGATATCCTTCAGAAGGGACTCACGGAAACAGATAGCTGGTGCCAGAGCCATGGCCTGAAGTTAAACGCCAAAAAATGTATAGTCATACCCTTCGGGAAAAACAAGGTAACCCCAAGCTACCATATAGGTGGCAATCCACTAAGCACAGAAGAGGTTATCAGGGACCTGGGGACCCAGGTTGACAGTGGCCTTTCTTTTGACACTCACATTGCTAAAGTGGTTAGAAAGACCTTCTACATTGCCCACCTGATCATGAAGGGATTCACATCCAGATCTAGTGAGGTCATTGTTCCCCTGTACTCTTCACTTATCAGACCAATGATCGAGTACAATGCCCCATTCGGGATGTATCTCACCCGACATCTGCAGCAATTGGAGAGACCCCAAAAGTTCCTCACCAAAAGGATAAAGGGACTCCAAAATCTGTCATATGCTGCCAGATTGAAGAAACTCCAGCTCTATTCAGTCGCATACCGTCTGCTCAGAGGTGACATGTGCCTGACATACAAGGCCATGTCCAACCCGCAATTAATGGACATGCTCCACCTCAAAAAATCCAAATCCACCAAAACCACTAGAGCAAGCGACTTAAACCTTAGCACGGATATAAATAGGACGTGCTGGAGGGATAGATTTATCACTCAGAGACTCCCTATGCTGTGGAATAAAATCCCGGTCCATGTGAGGCAGAGCACCTCGCTGACGCTGTTCAAGAGAAATCTAGACCTGTGGATGGGAGATCGTAGGTTTACCCCGGGAATCATCTCTGGGTCACTGCTGGACAGAGGCACAACAAACTAATGGGCACAGTATTTTTTCATATAAGGGGTGGCGTAAGCCACAATAATTTGGGCTAGGCTTATAAATGCCTTAGGGCAGATAGCCTAGTATAAACCTATGAACCTATGAACCTATCTTATAAGTTCTTGGCTCGGTCCATGTGTCACATAGCCCTAAACTTTTACCTCCATACTTTCTCTTTTTCTCTCATAGTACATGCCTCAGAAAGCATTGGTCTTACAAATGGTACCCCATGACAAACATGAACCTGTTGTAATCTTTGTCTGTTTCTTTCTACAAACATAATGTACATATATAAATATTGCTGATTTGAATTGTCTGTACTGTTTTCTTTTCTCACTAGATACTACTAGTATAACAAATGTTTTTTTTTTTTACACTACGTATAATATCATTATTGTTGTTATTCGTTGTTTTGAATTAAGTGAAGCTTTTCTCCCCGGGCCTCCGCTGAAAATGGACCTCGTCCACTCGAACCATCCCGGTTAATAAATGTAAAATAAATAAATAGATAAATAAAATAAACTAGTAATAGAAAAATCTTCCACATAAACAACTGTAAAATCCCTTAAATCTTCTTTACAGAGACTTATATATCCCTTAGAACTGGATTTTCAATCTTTCACTGATAGTGTGTGTGTGTGTGTGTGTGTGTGTGTGTGTGTGTGTGTGTGTGTGTGTGTGTGTGTAGATATATTTATATGTATATATATCTATATATATATTTATATATATATATATATATATATATATATATATATATATAATCTATATATATATATATATATATATATATATATATATATATATATATATATATATATATATACCTAATCTATATATATATATATATATATATATATATATATATATATATATATATATATATATATATATATATGGGTCTACTTTACACGAAAAAAATTTCACTTACCTGAAACCCATAACACCGAGATGAAAAGGCCAATAGCACCAGCACACCAACATCCTGGAACATAGGCATACCACTCCAGGTAAGTAACCGCTTGGCCATCCTAAACAAAAACATAAACTGAAAAAAAACAAACTCACCCAAGAGGGGACTTTGCCCCCCTCCTATGTAGAGGGCTGCACCCCCCCCCTAACTAAACATACCAACTCTGAGATTGCACTACTGCTGGAATAAGGGGCAAAGTTCAACAGCATGGCCAAGCAGTTAGTTGCCTGGAGTGGAAAGTCTGTGTTCCAGGATGTCGGTGTTGTGCAGTCGTTGGCCTTTTCGTCTAGGCATTTTATAGGTTCATAGGTTGGTACTAGGCTATTGGTCCTAGGGCCTATACAAGCCTATCCATAATAATTCCCTGGCTATTTCTTCCCACACTATTTACTTCCTGGACCCCTGTCTAGCAGGGTGACTGACGTGGTCCCTGGGGTGAATTTCCTTTCTCCCATCCAATCATCAAGGTTCCTTTTGAAGAGGGCCAAAGAGGTGCTCTGCTTGACATGTATGGGCAGTCTGTTCCAGAGTCTGGGGAGTCTCTGGGTCAGGAACCTATCCCTCCAGCATGTTTTGTTTATTGTGATGACAAGGTTTAGATCCCTGGAGTGTGTGGCTCTGAGGGATTGGGATTTCTTTAAGTGTAGCATGTCCAACAGCTCAGGGTTTGACATGGCCTTGTATGTTAAGCAGAGATCGTCTCTGAGTAGACGATATGCGACAGAGTATAGCTGGAGTTTTTTAAGGTGGTCAGCATAGGGCATCTGCTTTAGGCCTGTGATTGTTTTAGTGAGGTATTTATGTGGCCTTTCCAGTTGTTGCAGGTGTCTTGAGAGGTACATACCAAATGGGGTGTTGTATTCTATAATGGGTCTAATGAGGGATGAGTACAGTGGGACAATGACCTCCTTTTTTCTGGATGAAAAGCCCTTAGTGATGAGGTGTGCCACATAGAAGGATTTCCTGACTGTTGTGGCGATGTGGTAATCGAAGGTGAGACCACTGTCCACCTGTGCCCCTAAGTCTCTTATCACACTTTCAGTGTTTAGTGTACTGCCACCTATGTGGTAATTCACGGGTACATGTTTTTTCCCAAAGGGGATAACTATACATTTCTTGACATTGAGCTTGAGCCCATGGCTCTGGCACCAAGCATCTTTTTCTGTAAGGCCCTTTTGTAGAGTATCCACATCATTTGGAGATTCAATAATGGCTCCCAGTTTGCAGTCATCTGTGAACTTTGTTAGACAGAGTCCCTTAGTATTGGCCTGTACTTCAGAGAAGTAGATGTCAAACAACTGTGGTCCCAGGACTGAACCCTGAGGTACTCCACTTGTCACTTGTTTGGAGCTGGATTTGGAGTCAGCTACTTTTACAGTGCGGGTTCTGTCAGTAAGCCAGTTGGCAACCCATCGAGTGATGTAGGGATTAATACCCAGCTTAGTAAGTTTATCTATGATTCCAGAGTGGGGCATGGTGTCAAAGGCCTTGACAAGGTCCATATAGGTTGTGTGGACCGCCTTATTCTCGTCCACGGCTCTGGAGACTGATTAGAAGAAGTCAATCTGGTTCAGGAGACAATATCATCCCTTCATGAACCCAAACTGGGTGGGGTCCAGTGTTTGAAGTTTGCCAGTTTCTTTGTTTATAAGTTCCATGATAATACATTCCATGGCCTTGCAGATCAGGCTCATCAGACTGGTGGGGCGGTAGTTCCCGGGATCCAAAGTGGATTCCCCCCTTGTGGCGTGGGATAACTGTAGCTGTGCACCACTCAGTGGGCACGAAGCCTGAGGTGAGGCTATGATTAAACACGACACTTAGGTGCGGTGCCTATTCATTTTGTAGTTCATGTAGTACACAGCCCAGGATGTCATCTGGTCCCATGGATGCTGTATTCTTAGCTTTGGAGAGTGCGTTATTTACCTGTGTGAATGTTATTACTGGAATTTGGCAATCTTCCGTTATTGAGATGGGCCATTTAGGGGGTGAGAGGGGGGTGAAGTTGGCACTGAACCGATCTGCCAGGATATTGGCAATATCCTTGGGATCAGTATATTTAATGCCATTCTGTTGTAGCTCAGAGCATATCTGAGCATTGCCATTTAGATTCTTGACATAACTATAGAATGCCTTGTGGTTGTCTTTGGAATCTTTGGCAATTTTATTTTCGTAACTAGCTTTGGAGAATTTTACCAGGGATCTCAGCTTTTTAGTGAGGCTGGTAAGGGAGTTTTTTGCATCCTGGGATTTTTCTCTTTTCTGCAACAGTTTTTTCTTTTTGTTGTAAAGTTTGTTTATGGCAGGGGACCACCAGATTGGCTTCATTTTTTTGGAGGAGAGCATCTTGGCTCTATTTGGGATGGCACGATTCATGCATGAGTGGATGTGCTCCTACATTGCCTTAGTGTAGGACTCAGCAGTTGAACTTTCAGTTCCCGTCTGCATGGGTGTCATGAAGTTTGTCATTTCTGACTTGAGTAGCATGAAGTTGGCTTGGGAGAAGTTTTTTATGGAGGTTTCCTTACTGGGGGGTGGGGGTGGGATGTGGATGTTAAGGGTGATTAGCTTATGGTCTGACCTGGCCAACGAGGGGGTGACCATAGGTTTAGAGCATCAATTTCCCATGTTGGTAATGACCAGGTCAAGGATATTGGAGCCCCTGGTGGGACAATGGATTACTTGATCCAGGGCATTGGAATTTATGAATTCCAGGAACCATTGGGCAAAGGTGTTGGTACACGAGTAGTTTTCCCAGTTAATGGCAGGGTAGTTGAAGTCACCCAGTATTAGGGTGTTTGATTGTATCTTAATATTTTCCAGTGTGTTTAGAAAGGTGTAGTGAGAACCTTGGGGCATGGTGGGGGATCTGTAGCAAGCTACAATTTGGATTGCAGTCGTACCTAGTGTTAGTTTCACCTGGAGAATTTCAGACGCATTGTGTTGGGCAACTAGCCTGGTGGTGTGAATATCCTTGGTGAATATGGACACTCCTCCACCTTTAGTGTTTCGATCCTGGTTTGGTGGCCGAAAAGTGTGGTAAGAGTTGTAGCCTGGTACTGCAGGGCTGCTCTTTGGAGCCTTGAACCAGGTCTCAGTTACTGCACAGATATCGATGTTCTCCATTTTTAGGAGTGCCTCGAGAGAGTGCATTTTGAGGTTTAGACTTCTAGCATTGTGTAGCATTACCTTCAGATTTTGCATGCTTGTACCTGTTACAGTGGTGGTTTTGTCCTTTGAACTTTACCTAGAAAAAGGCACTATAAGGGTGGCAAGAGCCTTAGCCAATAACCTGAATCCCAGGGTCGACAGGTGCAGACCAACTCTGGCAAAGCATTGTGGTCTATCGATCAAGTCATCCCAGGCAGACAGATACTGGATCCCCTTTGAATGACACCAGAAGCTTAGCCAATTGTTGAAGTCAATCATTTTGCCCTTATATGGTGGTATCATTCTGGGCGAAGGCAGGATGCTACTCAGGGCTAGGGTCATACCTGCCTGGGCCACATGATTCGAGAGCTCTTTCATGTCTCTTTTCATGTAGTCCAGGGGGGTACGTCTCAAGTCATTCA